>NW_009629223.1:14193-56758 GCF_000690535.1 Cariama cristata | reverse complement strand
TGTAGTTCTCGCCATCCCCGGGCTGTGCTTTGGCCGCGGTGCTGCACTGAGCGCGGAGAAGTGTTGTCCCTCAGGGCCCGTCGGGGCTCTCCCGGGATACAGCTTCGCTCTGAGGGGACTCTCGGGATGCCCCCCAGCTCTGCATGTCCCGCTGGGGCTAAGGGGCGGTGTGCTCCTGCCCTCCCTCAGCGAAGCTAGGCTAATGGCGTGGTGTGGGCTGAGTGCCCCAGGCCTCTGCCGGAGCTCTGGGCCTGACCTGATGCCTCATCCCCTTTTCCACATCATAACGGCATAAAATTACCATTAGCATAGCCCCTTTGGGCATTTAATTTCCCTCCGAGAGATGAGTAATAATAACACGTGATACATTTTCTTGTCAGCCTGCAATACAAACTGCATCTGGATCTGGCTGTTCTGCCAGTAAAATCCTCCCTGTAGTTCCCATGGCCTGTCTTGATGGCCAGAATTGCGGAGGGGCGTGCTGGGGAGACATCTGAAAGGAGAAAAAGATGTTCTTTAGTGTATAGTATCAGAAAAAGTATTGCCTCTGGCTGCCGATGGTGTCAGACACATTTTTTAATTTCTCTAGCCTAAGTGTGAGGCAAGAAGTACCTTTACGGAGCCGGAATATATGAATAGACATTGTTTTGTCTCTCCTACCATCTGGCCTCTTCACTTGCTTTACTCAACGAAGCGCCAGTCTTGTGCTGGGACTCCTGACTCTGGCAACACACACGTAATAATGACCGTGATATTTGGGAAACTTTATCTGTTCTTTTTCCCTCTTCCAAGTCCTTCGTCTGCTTGGCTCAAGGAAGGATAGCCTATTTGTACCAAAGTGACACCTAAGCCTTCCACTCCCCTTGCAAGAAATGTGTCCCAAAGTGTTTACACAGTGATCACAACGGATCATTGCAGCCTGTGTCAGCTGACACATTTCATTTCTCTGAATCGATGCAAACATCGTGTTGGTTGCATCAACAGAACTGCTCACATGTCCTTGATATATTTTCCAGCAATTTTTATTTGGATGTAAAGTGTCTATCAGCCAACATTTCAGCAGTATGTGCCTTCCTTGGGGCTTAAGATATTGCTGAAGCATTGGCTCATAGCCACTTTACTACCAAATAAAAATTGCTTGAAAATATATCAAGGACATATAAGCTGTTCTCTTGAGGTATGTGACGTGATGTTTATGCCTGTTTTTATAGATGTTAAACCAGTTTCTATGAGGAGGCACCATTAAGAATTCAACATCATGGTAACTATGTTTTTAAGGGAATAAATGGACTGTGCATCTATCTGCCTTGATACTGTGTGAGCACCAACAAACTGAGGGAATTGCATTTTCTTTTTTTCTGCACTGGGAATGTCTTTAGGGGATCAAATTGTATTTATTCAGTTAGTGATGTAACTGTTGTGGAAATGCCCATCTCCAAACCAGAAGCAGCTCTTCTAATTTATTTGTCCTCTGTTGGGAGAGTTCTGAGAAAATACTGCTGTCTTGCTGAACAGAAAGATTTATGTTTAGGAATTAAGGTTTTAACAACAGCTATTTTCTACCAAGGGTTTTTATGATTGTTTTGTATGACTTGAAATTACAGAAAACTGTAACATATGCATAGATTTCAGGAGAGGGAAAAAGAACAAGTAGGCAGAATTACATCTCAAAATTGCTTTGGGTCATTTTCATGTGTCTGTAAGGTTCACTCACTGTGGAAAGAGCAGCATCAGTCCTGCTGGACCCTGGAATTTATGGCTCCCCTATAATAGGTGGAAATGAAAGACTGTTTGCTGCAGGCCAGAGCTATCTATATGTCAGAAACTTTTCTCTGTGGACTGTCAAACCTATTTGAGAGCTCTTTCAAGGACATTGCTAGCTGAAAAAAGTATTAAATATTAGAAAAGGCTACAACAAATTTGCAGTCCAAAAATCATTCGTTAACGACTGGTAAAGAAACTCATGTCTAGTTCACAACTCTCACAAGCAATCTGGAAATAGAAAAAGAAGTTGTTCTGTGTATAACTTCAAACAATTTCTGTGTTCACGTAAATGATACGCTTATTTTAAGAGTGGTGTCTATCAATGTGATACACAGAGTTGGCTGCTGTGTGGCACAGAAAAACCCAAACTAATTTAAACTAACTAACTAACTAGTGCAGGCAGCAGCAGTAATCAAAACATCAAAACAGAGCTCAGCATAGCATAATTTGTCACTACTCGGTAGGGTTAATCAGTCTCCAGGAGTTCTGTGCAGCCAAGCCAGGCACTTTTGATATGTGCTTTACCTCAAATACCAGCATCCCACTCTGGTCAGAGTAAAACTCTTCAAAGATACAGATGATGAAGGGACACACCCAAGGTCATTCAGTGCCAAAGCAGCAGGACGTTGGTCTTCTACATCAGTTCTCTTCAGTGGTTACTAGAGAGTACACTTCTACCAAAAGAGATAACGTAAGAGCAGAATGACAAATGAAAATGTAGCAATCAATACAAAGCTATTAACTGCTTCTGATTCTTGTTTGATCTGAACCCATTTCTGACTTCTGTAAGCAGAAAATCCATCTCAAACTGGTAAACATCAGGTATTTCATTGTGTATCTGAAAAACAATCAGTCTCTTATTAGGTTAAAAACATTCACTTCTTGTGCTGCTGTGTGCTTTTCCACATACCCCATGTGTTTTTATGGCCAGATTATAAATGCTCGATCCTTTGTTAAAAAGCAATGCTGTTGTCCAACCTTTTTTGTCCTTGACTGGACATATTCCTTTGTGGTAGAAACATTTCTTGTACCACTTCATATTCAAATTGTTCACTATAAAGTATAGCCAAAGAGTAGTGAAGGACAGCATTGCCAGATGTTCGCAAACAAATAAATCCTAATGACCCCAGGAACAAGTTACTATTAAATTTCAGACTCTTGTCTCAAGACTTAAAAAATGCCATGAAAACACTTGATAGGTCAGGTGACATATAAAGGCTCATTGCACAACTGCTGTGAGTTTTTATTCTGCAGAGGATCACCTTGCTCAGTCACTGCCACGGTGAGCGTGTACTATATGACTTTACCTGGTTATCCCTCGATGGTCATCTGTTCCTTAAAAATGTTCAGCATGGAAGGACTTTGATAGTACCAAGGTTCCTCGTTATCAGCAATGACCACTGTAGCAAAGTCTGCAAGTTCTCAAAACCTGGAAATTGCTCTTTCTTGTTGGATGTAACAGTCCGCAGTGCCTTCTGCCGTAAAATGAGATTTCATGAGTAAATAATGTATCTTCAGTACATTCCTGGTGTGCCAAATCCTACTTCTGTTGGTGCTATTGGTACAAGTTTCAGTACCTCTTGTAAGTGCAGGGCAAACTAAGCTAAGCCATCAAATTCCTCTAAATGAGCTTTGCAAACGTATTTGAAGGCCTGGTTATATAAAGAGCAGAATACCTTCCCTTTCGGCCCCAATTCGGCTCCTGCAGAAGCTGAAGGTTCATGGCTCATCTCAGAATCGATGCTTCAATCCTTGTTTCACTTTTCACAGCCAGCATTTTATTCTCATTAGTTCAAGACAAGAGCGTGCCTGGATTTTGCTCCGTACTGGGTAGCACCCTGTCGGCAATGGTTACCAGTTGATATCACAGGGAAAGTCGTAGCTGCATGGCTTGGTTTCCCGACTCATCAAGGTTAACAGCCTGATCAATTAATAATGATGAATTATTCTTTTCCTGAGCGAAAAAAAAAAAAGAAATAAAAGTGAATTCAACTCATCATATCCATTGCAGGAGTGAGGCTGGATTTCTAGCAGGTGTCTGAGACAGCTCCGTGTGATACGTGCGATCTGCCGACCACCACCGCTTCCCTGCGATCAGTTTTAGAGTACCTGGGATACTTTATCAGTCTTTACTTCTCTGTTGGCTACTATGCAGTGTACACTGGAGTGTGACTCCATATATCACCCCAGAGATCCCGGCACTTTCCGCGGAGGGCAGCCTGGATTCTGCGCCTTGCAGCACTGGTCGCAGGAGGCTGTTGCAAAGCTTATTTACTTAGTGCATATCATGCAGTTCAGGACCCTCAGATTTACCTGTGGATTTCAAAGTGTAATATATTAATATTATGTCATATTAATATGTGATTATTTATGTTGATATACTTTTATCTGACCGGTGTGGTTCACATCAGTAGCAAGTGAGCTGCAGAATTTGTAGCCGACCTGACTGTCATCTCCAAGACCAGATTTGATTCATGGTCTCATTTCCTGGTTTTCCTCCCACTGCTCACAGCCCTTTTTTTTTTTTTTTCCTCCCTTCTCCATGGTCCATTTATTAAATGTAGAGTTAGAAACACAATTAGAATTTACTCAAGTCTATAATGTCTGAATATTAAATCTTTGGAACAATAAAAATTCTTTCCCAAGCCTATCTTATCTGGGTTGTCTGTTCAGCTGATGAACTCAGCCTTCTTTACTGACAGAATAACTAAAAAAGAAGCCCTTGATTCGATCCATTCCGAGCAATGACTGCGTGGATAATTCTGAATTTCCCAAGCACTGCAAAAAGACCTGCAAGCACAAAGGCACAGCAAAAATATTTTCTTGGCATTCTGTATACGCTGATGTATGAAGCTGAAAACCAGAAGTGTCATAGTGCTGAACACTGATACAGCAAAAGTCTCAAACCGAGGAGGGGACGCAGTCTCCTGCGGACCGTGGAAAGGGTTCGTCTTGAATCCCTGCTGGGAAAAGTGGTTCCAGTAGAGGTTCTACCTTGAAAACATTTATGCACATAAAGACCTTTGATGAATATTGGCAAGGATTCAGGCTTGGTTTTCAAAGGTGCCAGACGTGTGCCACACGCATCCCTTGGCCTCCACCACCTTGGGAGTTTCTGAGCTGGAGTTGACCTAAGAGCAAGAGCAGGAACCAACAGAGAAATAAATTAAGAATATTTCCCTGCCTTCCCTCACTCTTTAGCACATCACTGGTGTACTAATAAAGGGAACCCAAAGGTCTGGGAAAAAAAACAAAACATACCAAAAAAACCCCACAAAGTATCATTTGTACGACTGGTTATTAGAACATTTGTTAGGGGGGAACATCTGCAACGCAGACACAGCTGGGTTATCATAGAGGGAGTTGAACTCACACTTCGCCAGTACCGTTGGTAGGTGATGGTTTGCTTTCGGGCTGCTTTCTCCGTTCATTCTTTCCGCTGTGGCTGCTCGGATGAGTCACGTGAAAGGGTTTCCATACCTAGGTCATATTCTCAGTTTTATAGGCCATGTAAGTATCTTTTCCAATTGGAGGGCATCTGAGAACATTTCAAAGTGTCCAGGATATCTGGTACAAACGACTTTTTCAAATTATTTCAACAGAGGCACACACTACAAAGCCTGTGGTCTCTCTCCTGAGCGGCTCATCCAGTTTATGACAACAACCTACTACTGCTTTTAGCTGACACATTTACTCTTCTTGCCAAGCACGAGGTGTGTCTGGTACAGGAGATGAAAGACTGCTGATGTTCGGACTGCACAGGTCAGTGTATGAGAGCATTACAAAAGTCACACTGGAGCTGGCTGGAGGCTCCGTGTTTTGAGCGAGGTTTGGGTTACGCAGAAAACACGTGTCGTGGCCTGAGCACAGCTCAGATCTCCCTCTAGGGGCTGGTCCTCTGGTCTTAAAATTCAAATTAAGCTTCATTACGGCACCCAAAACCTGAACTACCTTTAGAGATAACTTGTCATCAATTACGGAGGCAACACAGGGCAGCTGTGCTGCTAAAGAAGACATCTCAGTTATGTGCCTAAAATTAAGTGCTCTAGCAGCCTTCTGCTGCTAATGCAGTGAGTCAAGCAAATGTCTGTGCTGAAGAAATCAGGCTCAGGTACTTGCAGCAATGCTCTCAGCAAGCCTGCATTCCTCATACTGTCCATGAAAACAACTATAAGGAAAAGCCTGATCACCTGGCTGTGGTAAGGACAGGCTCAGGATGCTGTTACACTGAAATTTATGTTATGGGCAATAGCAGAACACACCTCATGAGTAGAGCTGAGAATTGCTTGCTAGCCCGGATAACATTGCAACAGTCTAGTAGTCCGAACTAATTAATATTTTAAAAGTCTCATCAGTAATGCAATTTAATTTTTATATACACAAAAGCCTTCCTAGACTCTACCCCTTCTCTCTGCTGTGATGCTCACCCTGCCAGTGTCCCTCTGCATCCCAGGGGTGACAGGACCGGTCTCCCTCAGCCACAGCTGGGGAGAAGGTAACAAGGCACCACCACCCTGAGCTCTTCCCTGGCAGGACTGTGATGTCCATGGTGGGGTTTCTTCCTCTTCAGTCCTGGGTTCCCCCAAGGGTATCTTCATCCCTGCTCTCCCCACCGCCTGCTCCCTTCTCCCTGGTCCCCAGCACTGGTGGCAGAGCTGCCCAGCGTCCAGCCCGGGCACACAAAGGGCTGGTGTTTGCTGGTCAGTGCCTGCCCGGGGTGGCTGCTCTTGGCCATGCAGGGTGTCCCCAGCGCCGAGCTCAGGTGGGTCGGGCACGAGGCCCTTGGCCGTGGGACACTTGTGATCATGGGGACACCCAGCTCAGGGCACGGCAGCTCCAGAGACTATGACCTCCTGAGACCCTGCAGTGTTGGGTCAGTGCAATGTCCATGGCCTTCTGCTACTGATGGCAAAAATGATGTTTACTAGGCTATAGTATAAATGTGACAACATCACAGGATGAAAAATTAGCAAAAATACTTGGAAGAAACAAATGTGTTTGGATATACAGAGCAGTCTTCAAATCTGGCACAGCACAGGGCAGAACCTCACTTCAATTTCTAAAAGCCTTTGGAAACCAAAGAATGAAAATTCAGTTTTATCTCATTTTAACAAATTAAGATGCTTCTCATAATACAGAGCAAATAAGGAAGCTTTTTGTTTCCACTTTGTGTATTGTCTTTTTTTCCAGAACTTGCCTCTTTAATAGATAGAAAGGTCTAAGGGACTGCAAAAATGAATTGCTTAGTAGAGGTTTACAACAGAGTGTCAGACAGATTGTACTGGATGCCACAAAGAGATCCACGGATTCAGGTGATCACTGAAGCCAGGGGGTTGCCTGTCAGAGGTGGTCTTCTGTGCCTGGCTTCGTTGCAGTTGCCTTCGTAAATACACGAGCGGCAGGGACTGCAGCACATCGCTGGGTTCCAGCTGCTTCAGTACAAAAGCAAAAGGATTTAGTATTTAACATCAATGTCAGCAGAAATGCTTCATGACCTTCAACAGGCCTCTGCCCCCTATGGAGTTATTCATCAGAAAACTTGGCTGGGCTGTAGCATCATCTTGGACACATTCAAGTGCCTCCTGCAGAGAGCATCAAGGACTCAGAGACTTAGCATTGATAGTCTCTCTGGCCTCGCTCCACTGGTGCCTGAGTCACAAGGGCTGGGAGCTGCATTTTCAGAAGCAGATTTTTGATCATTATCTATCCTTTCTGCTCTGTCTGAAGAGAGAGAGAGATTTGAAGTCATCTCAGTTAATATTCACTTCTTCCACTGCATCATTAGACATCTCCCTCCTTTCCACAACTTTTTTGGGGGGGCTGAAATGTACAATTCTTCTCTGGAAAACTATTCTCTGATATTTCTGTTTATTTTTTGTGCTTCCTCAGCACCTAGGAAGACCAGTCACAGCCTGCACGGTGGTCAGAGTGGGCAAATGGGAAACAACAGCGTAGTTGCGATGAGCTTCATAGGAACATGTGAGGGTCTAGAGTTGGAGGGACAGGCTGTCCGTGGGGACCTGGAGACTGCTTCTCTGGGCACCTGTAGGGCTACATCCCAGGTGACATGTAAACCCTTTATTGCTGAGGAACTCAGCCTCAGCCCGGAGGTGGTCTGGCCAGCATGAAAAAAAGCACGAGAGAGGAAAAAGAGAGGAAAGATTAGAACAGAAACAGCTTTTCTACTATGCAAGCTGGGATCTCCTTGAGGGAGCACGTAGAGGAAAACTCAGAGGTCATACAGGATGGAGTAGTCATTTACTATCCCCCAGTGAGACAGCAAAGGGGGTCAGAAAAAATTCAGGGTGCTTGGGTACAAATATTAACAATTTTCACCCTTCTGTAATGAAAGTTTCACTCTGCCCCATCTCTTTACGTATTAGTAAGATGGGGAGATCCTTCTATTTGCACGCTGCTATTGTCCTGAATCCCATCCCCAGTCCCTCCAGCAGACATGAGAGGAGTCATCGCATATTGGGACATCATCTCCACTGTTGTTAAAACGGGACTTTTTTTTCTTACTAGAATACAGCTTGTCCGGCACATCCAACATAGTGTGAAACAGCATTCTCATAAGCTAAGTAGGAAACTTAAAAATGGTGTAGAATGTAACTTAGAAATGGTGTAGGATGCATGCAAAACTCTTCAGAGTTGGAAGGTCATTATTGGTAACTTGCTGCTCCAAAGAAAAAGCAATACTTAGCTGCCCTGGATATTCATTTCGTTGAAACCCTTCCTACGGTCATTTCCACAGGGAAATTCATGCCAAGTGAACTAGCCTCAATCTTATGGTTGATCTTTGGGAGGAAGTTAAAGCTTTGGTTAAATCCAATGGCCTTATCTTTATGGAAGGAAAAAGGAACAACATCACTTTGCTACAAATTACCTAAAGCAAGAAATACTTATTCTTCAAGAGAACTCAATTTCATGTATCCAAAACCAAAATGGAGTAGCAGTCAGATTGTTTCTTTACACAATTTTCTTGAAGAGTTTTCCCCAGGGAGATCATAGTTCTTTGATTGAAATGTCCCTGTGTTTCTTTTATGTCATTATAGTAGCTTTAAACAAGACATAGTCCGTGGGAATCAATGGGGAAAAGTCCTCTATTTGCCACCCAGGGTATTCCATTTGCACTGTTTGCTTTTTCAATGGGAAATTTTCAAAGAGGCTGTCAGCTAAGTTGCTAAAGTGCCATAATAATTAAACAGGAGATTAAACAATTCAGGAGAATAGCAAGTAATTTAAGGAGGTGAATTTACCTCTGAATACAGCATGAGTGACACCAGTAATGGCATTCTGCCCCAAAAATGTAAAAGTATTCTAGAGGTAGATGCAGTGCAGATAAAAGCCCAGGAAACGATTCAGTGGTTAAAATAAAGCTTGACAGTGAGTCAGAGAGTTCAGCGGTTCTGTCTTGACAAAAAGACGACTGACGGGTTATTTGATTATAATGCTTAAGCACTTTCACAAAGAGAAAATATTGGAGCTTTTCAATCTAAGAGAAGACAGCGTAACAGAGGGTGGGCATTAAAAGAAGAGAAATTCAATTTACAAGAGAGATCAGCAAGGCATTGGGACAAACCCAAAGGAACAGGCGAATCCTGTGTCCTGCCCGGGTGCCTACCGCAGGGTCTCCTTCAGACAGACAGAGGTTGTTGGGAAGTGAATGAAACGTCGTGGCAGGAGGTCAAAGTAGGTTACCTAACGACTTCCACTGGTCTTAAAAAAACTATACGTGTAGCTGCCTAGGACTTCATAATCATCAAGTAATCTGCATGTCATAGGCACACAGAAGATCAAGACAAGGAACAGACTCTCGTACTGCTTTGAGAAGTCAGGTATCTGCTCAGATATGATTGGGGGCATCCTATGGAAACAATTAGGGGAATTAGGGGAACTGAACTATCTTATTGCTTGTGTTAAACACCTCAGCCAGTCTATGCTGAAACCCTGATTTCCAGAAATGCAAGCTGGCTGAGCCCCAGATGCCTCAAAGCAACCTGTCACACCAATTTCCATCAAGTATTACTCTTTCCACCAGCGGCCAGAGCATTCAGCATGAGCGGTTGCCAGTACAGTATCTCTAGTCCGCTGATGAGTTTGACTCAATCTAACAGAGAGGGAACAGTGGTCACATATTGGCCCTTCCATGGTGATCTTAAAATAGGAAAATAAAAAAAAAAATATTATGGGAGTGAAAGTGAGAAAGAACTTTGATAGTCCCTTTTTTGGCAAAACCTTGAAAAGGATGACTTGCGTTTGCTGGTCGTGCTATTTCCTACATCAACAGATCTAACCACATGCTTAAAGCTAAGCTTATGCCTAAATTATTTTCCTAATCAGGTTCTTATTAAGATACAATAAACCAATTTAAAATGAGTGTTTCTGTACATAGCAGCTGTTGTGGCCATGTACTGGGGAATGCTTGATCATACCATGTTTCTGCAGATGTTTGATCCCCTTTGGGAAATGTTTTTCTCTCTAATCTACCACTCATATACCCCAGGGGTCTCAAGTTCGTGTGGCGAGGTCTCCAGCTTCTCCAGAGAGTCATTCTGTTAAATTTGCTCTTTTCCTTTCTGGAAGAAAGCATGCAGTCAACTGCTTGCATGTGCAACAGAGCCAGTCGTAGCAAAATACAGTGTACTCTGCTATTTGCCAGGATGGACAAGAACGGTTGGGTCCTCTGTGAAATAGCAGACTCATTAATTATACATGACCCAAGCAGATTATTTACTCAGTGAGAGACTAACACAGGATCTTTTGTCTTGTTTTGAGTCTTGCTTGCTAATCTGTTTGATTTGGCAGTTTGTAAATAACTAGTTAATAAAATTTGGGAATATTAAACTTGAGTGGTGAGTAAAGGGCAGCCAGTGTTCACATAAAAGGGCAGTGAAAGAGCAAGATCTTTTTTAATCAATTGGAATGGGGAATAGGTAAAAAATCAGGGAGAGAGAAACAAAGATGGCCTTCCAAAATGCAGCTTATATTTTGAAAATCTTTATTTTACATTGAGAAATACATCCATATAACATATTGAGCTTAAATATCCTTTTGCTCACTGCTCACAAAGACATTTGAAAAGTTAAGCGCCATTATCCCTATTTTACAGGTAGAAAAAGTGAAGTACAGAGCAGGAAAGCATCTTGCTCAATGTCACACAACACTCTCGTGGCAGAGCCAAGAGGTCCTCAGCTTTTGCGCGGTGGAGAGATGCACTCTGCGGAGCATCCTGGACATCTCGTCTGATGTACGCCCTCATCCTGTCCCTACTCCATGCTTTTGTTTCCAGCTTCATTGTGTGCTCCACAAGGTCTCCTACCCTAAAGGGGACCACAACTGGAGGCCCATAAGAGAGCTCACCTACCTTACAGGGAAGACACGGCTGGCAAGGACCCAAATCTCCAGGCTCTTAAGCCTCTGTTCTGCAGCCTGAGCATTGCCCTCCTCCCACTATAAATGAGGACCCTGAGGCTGAAATGAAGTAGTACAAACTATGACCGATCTTCTGTCAATTCATTTCGTCTCCAGGAAAAACAAATGCAAACTTTGCATTCAAACACAATCGCATAAAAGAAGGCCTTTATATAGTCAGGCACTCAAAAGTTCAGACATGTTGGCGAGCTCCCAGATCATTTGCTGTGCATATGCATGATGGTAGAATGTTAATTACATGATCCCGTACTGTTCCTTTCTGCAGGACACCTACCTTCAATGCACGGGATAATGGCGTTCATTTAATGAGCAGCTATGTGATGCTTTATTTTCACATTGTGGTTCCGCGTGTGGCCCCATGCTTTATTTTCTGCACACTATTCAAACCCAGCTCTCAAGGCAGTGATTAATGCTCTCAAGGACTTCTCCATGGCAACAATCAATCTGGCATTCCCTAATTTTCAAGTGCTTTACTTTGCCACATTAACAGAGTTTTCTGTTAAAAAGATGCGTGTAGCATCCTATGTTTTTAATGCGACGTTTTAGTCCTGGCTGGAAAGCTTGAATTTATATATCTCCTTTGATTTCAGAGATCACTGAGGTAGTAGTAGGAGGGTACTTTCCACTCCATATGATGTGGTTGCCTGTGATAATTGGGAACATTTTTGTCCTATATTTCTATTTAGGGTTAGTAAATAAATGATTACGTACTACAGAGATGCAGTAGCTGACACGAGTATTGGAGTCTGTTTGACACCGCAGAAGGCGGCGGCAGGAGGTCCATACAGAAATGATTGGGAACAGTAAGAAGCAATTGTCTTCTCAATCGTGAAGTCTACGCCCAGCACTGTGCCCTCCATCAGAGTCCTGGAGGTGCTCAACAGCCAACCAGTATGCAAATTTGGTTTCTATTTTCATTGCTTAGAGGTAACCATCAACAGATGGTGTTTTGAAACACTCATAATTTTGGTTAATAGAGTTACTGTTGCCAACTGTCCTGTCCTCCAAGTAGTGATTAGATATATTATTATTAATAAATAGTACCTAATAGTGATACAAACACTCCAAACCCTGAAGTCCCTAGTCCTAAGCAACTCCCACACTCTTCAACACTTTGTGCTCATCTCTTTGGATGAGTAAGTGTTTTACTGCACCGAGCCAAGTCCCTCTTTCTGACCTGCATTACCAATCATTATTTTTTTTAATAGAGATCCTATTGGCATCCTCCAGATGAACTCTCACCAATGGGAATTCCATATGGCCATTAGAAACAGAACTCGCTCATGCAGGACTCAGCCATAGAAACTTTAATCAAAACTTCCATTAAATTCCCAGAGCAGAGGAGCCAAAAACTCTCGCCGACTTTACGCACTCATATCCAGATGGTCCCTTCCAATTCCGCAGAATTCAAGCGTTCACTTGAAAGGAAAAGTGAAATCCCGTCTTTTATGGTTATGGCGATAACTTTCTGGACACGGCTGGAAGGCGAGCCAATGACTTCTACCTGAGCAAATGCGCACGGTGTAAGGCCGATCGCTCACAACAAATTAATTTCTTGTACTACTGACTGTTTGGAAACAGTACAGAGTACACTGAGAAAGCAGCGGGAGGTGGGAGAGAATCCAGCTTAAAGGCCAGTCTACAAAAAAGGAAGGAGGATAACCCTGAAAGTCACTATTCTGTAAAAGCAACGCCTACACTCGGTGAAATTAAGGGGAAGAATGCTGCAAGAAAAAAAATGCACTCAATGTTATCCTGGAGGATCAGGGAACAGGCAAGTGAAGGGGAGATATATGTGACTGGAGTGACAGGTGCAGTACAAGAGTATAATTCAGCAAATGATATTTCAGGACTAAGTATTATATTATTCCAAGTGGAGAGACTGCGCTAAAGGAAGGTGCAAATGACTTGCAGGGCTGTGAAGCTCCCAACAGATCGTGAAGCTCCCCACACTCAGGCACACGATGCAGCCGGGAAATATTGTCCCTCTCTCAATGAAAGCAGCAAAATTTCAATTCCATCATATTTAGCATATGCTGCACTTTTAGGCAACTGCTTAAAAAAGTAACTGCTTGCTATTAAATTCCTGGATTACTCTTAGTGACCAAGTGGGACATACTGCCTATAGTAGTGCTTCTACTTATATCCAGACTTCGATCATACAGACCAATTCCATTGGCAGTTTTGCCAGAGAAAGGACTGATGATTTAAAAACTTGGCCCAAAACTTCAGAGCAGAAGTGGCAGTAAACATTAGTCACTGTAGCAAACTAATTTGTTTTCCATATGGCATTTTCAATGGAGTGTGGAAGATTCACAAGTGAAATAATAATTACAAATGAGGAATACTTTGAAAAAAAATGTGGTTTTCTCCCTATGCATCACTTAAAGGGATTTCTAATTAAGTCAATACTTGATTATGCTGGAGATGACATTGGCAGCCAAATTATAGTTTGTTGGGTTTTGTTCTCAGGGAAAGATTGTTCCCAAGGGCAGTAAAATTCCTGCATCTATTCAGCCTGGGGTGCTGCTGAGATGCAAGAGAGGTGACAGAGGTGTTGAATTCCCTTTGGAAAATCAAGCGGTGAACATTTTCTTAATAACGTTGTTGCCTGTAGTAGAGGATGTTGCTCAGCAAGATGAGGGTCTGATATTACTGATTAAGCCAAGTCAAAGACAGATGCTTTAAGATATTGTTGGATCTGTACCTGGCTAAACTCAAAGCCAACTCAGAGCTGGAAATGATGCTCAAAGGCAAAATGGAAGTAGCTTCATGAGACCTCAGCCCTAAGATAACAAAATTCCAGAATACCTTATTCTTCTTCCAAACTATTGGTATGGGGGGAAAAAAAAAACCACCATATAATATAAATGGAGCCAAGAACTGGTTAGTCTAATTAATATGTTGAAAGCCTAATATTCCAAAATACCTAATTAATGTTTTAAAAGTCTCATCAGTAATGTAATTTAATTTTTATATACACAAAAGCCTTCCTAGACTCTACCCCTTCTCTCTGCTGTGATGCTCACCCTGCCAGTGTCCCTCTGCATCCCAGGGGTGACAGGACCGGTCTCTCTCAGCCACAGTTGGGGAGAAGGTAACAAGGCACCACCAGCCTGAGCTCTTCCCTGGCAGGACTGTGATGTCCATGGTGGGGTTTCTTCCTGTTCCCACAAAGGTGTCTTCATCCCTGCTCTCCCCACCGCCTGCTCCCTTCTCCCTGGTCCCCAGCACCGGTGGCAGAGCTGCCCAGCGCCCAGCCCGGGCACACAAAGGGCTCTTGGCCATGCAGGATGTCCCCTGCGCTGAGCTCAGGCAGGTCGACCATGAGGTCGGGCACGAGGCCTTTGGCCGTGGGACACTTGTGATCACAGGGACACCCAGCTCAGGGCACAGCAACTCCAGAGACGTCCTGAGACCCTGCGGTGTTGGGTGAGCACAAAGCTCGTGGCTTTCCGCTAGTGATGGCCAAAATCTCATTTACCAGGTTACAGTTTCAGCCCAGACTGTGGAGCAGTGGAAGGAGATCTGGAGATCAGTTTGGATCTGGAGACTCAGTTTTAAAATATAAAATGTAAAGTTAGAGGAAGATCTAAGATCTGTTTCAGGTCTCAGTTCACTTTTCAGTCTGGTCCTGTAAGGACATCTTTTCTGCAGTGAGTCATGCAGAGATTTTCTACATGTATATGGGAAGGAATACAAGACTGATTTGTTCATACTCCCTTGTAATCAAAGTATTTGAGAACTTGTACTCCAACATCCCCTTTCGATCTCACAAAGCACTCTGAGGACAGTCCTTTCTGATTTTCACTGCCAGTCAGTCACAGGGAACTTGCAGAAGTGAACGGTGCTACATCCGCAGACAGCCGAGCTTGTGGGAAGACTCTGACCCCATGACTGCATTTTGGTTGGTAGTGCGACTGCTGATCGTACTTTTATTTCCGTCATGCAACTTGGATCCTGTCTATTCAGATCTTTCTACAAATTTGGATTACAGTTCTTATCTTTTAATGGTTGTCTAGCATATGCATAGAGCTGCTGTGTCAGAGCCCTGTTCTGAATGCAGAACATCCTGACGGTCGCAGAACGGGGCTGAATTAATTAAATGGCCCTCACTGAAAGACAGCTAAGGCCTGAAGCTTCAGATCCCATGGGGAAATGTCCACTTCTATCACATTTGCTGTTCAGGGACCTCAAAACACTTCAAGGGTAAGATATTTCAAGGGACTCTGGAGAATACAAGTCTTGTTTCTCTCACTCAATTCCTTTTGGGAGGTGCACAGACCAGACATTGGTTTTTTGTCAAGATTATCCCAGAATAGGCCACAGGCCACATTTTTCTACAGTTGAATATGGAGGAACGTTTTCTGTTTGCAGATGAGTCCCCTCAGTAGGAGGTATTACCGTCAGAGAAGGTCAAGTCTTTTCCCCCAAGATTTCCTGATTTTATTTATATATTTGATCCTATGCCTGGATAGGATCAATTTATACTGCTTTTACCTGTATGCTTTGATTGACGTGCAGAGACCCAAGAAGGACACTGAGGAGATGCACTTTGAAACGCTCTCACTCTGGTGCAGTTGGCTGTAAAGGGCTACTTGGAGGTGCTGGTTTGGGCTCTGAACAGGCACATCAGACCCATAGCTGTCCTCCCAGAAGTTCACCTCACAATTAGTGATTCACATCTGAATCACCGAGAGCCACCAAGACTGTAACTAAGACAACTTTTAGCAGCAGCACTCACAGCCAGGTGACGTCCATACCTTTTCATGATGACCTGCTCTGAGGATGAAGGTGAAAGCAGTCTTCAGTCTCAGCCAGTTTGCCAAACAGCATCACAAAGTGGTTCCTTTTGATGCTTCACCTAATATCTCTAATCTGGTATCATACGGTTGAGAATTCCTGGGACGATGATGATATTCTTTCATTTCTTCCTTGGCACTGTTAATATTGACCATTAATGGCTACAAGTTAACATCCCCAGCTTCTCGTACACATAAGTCCACCTGTTCTGGTGTTGCTCCTCAGTGAGGTCCACAATGGATCTGCTACACCGGCATCTTTCTTTGAGGACAGTGAAGCTGGCTGGTTTAAAAATGCTGTGAATCAATCACAGTCAAACAGTCACCATCAACAAGACATAACTTTACTGAAGTATCTGAACAGAAATTTTAAGGAAAAAGGCTGAACAAGATTATGGGGCTTTCTACACGAATGGGGCAATAAAACTAAGGCAGGAATGACTCCTGATGATCCTGTCTGGCTTAGAGAGTCATGTAGCAAAGACAGAGCTTGGCCATTGGCAGAGGCTCTGTTCTGATGCAGAAGACTGATGGGTCATGTTTGCTTGGATAATGAAAAAGATACGGAGAAATGGATTGAGCGCTGTGTCTCCGTGCTCCACCACAAAGACAACAGAGGAAATAGACGCCTGCACAGAGAAATTCATCTGATCCGTTGTAGACATCTGTTTTTAAGATGTGATGCACTGTCCTCTGAATGGGCCCATTGCTTTCCACTGATTATAAGGGGAACCTAGGGTGACTAGCTTAGATGTAGACATCTAACATTTGGGTACCTAAGTCAGGACAGATAAATCCCACCACAGGGCACTCATTAGCCTTGGCTGCCTCGTATCGTATGTTAGCACCACAGCAGAACACAGCAACACACAGGGCATTGAACAGAACATGAGGCTGGGGCACCTTCCCTCTTTCCACCATCTGCACATTCGTATTTTGAGATGCTCTGTCCATTCCTTGTGTCTGTAGGGTAGCTGGCACGCCGAAGCCTTGATCTCTTACAGCAGTTTTAAATGTTTGGGGAATATAAATAGTACTAATGGGCAGAGCTGGTGCCGAGGGGTACTAGTTCACAGAAGGGGTATTTCCCTTGATATAAGTGATCGTGTGTGGCACAAGCATTGGAGACGTAAGCACACCGTATCCTTCTTCTGTCTGTAACTCTGATAAAGATGCACCGCTTCCTCTTGTCTGTGCAATTCAGTTCATGGCCCAAGCATCTAAGCCAAAACAACTCAATATTAAAGTGATAAATTAGAACTATTAAATAATTGATGATGGGAGGCGAAAAGCTGCTAAAAACATAAAATGTCTACAGGGTAATCTCAATTGTATCAGATAGAAATGTTACATTAGCAGAGATGATCCTGAGTTTTAATATCTTATTTGAGGCTATTTCTTTTTTGAGACCACGCAGTGCTATTGCCATCTAAATTTATGAACAAACTCCTGAGGCCACACTTGTTTTCTACTTACTGTTTTTCCTTGACTTTCATGACACTTTGGGATCGCCAGTGCTGGAGGAAAAGTGATTTTTGATTTTTATCTTCTGGTATTGAATCCTTGCCGTTTCCCACCTGGGTTTTTGTGGGTTTTTTTTTTAGTTGATGGAATTCCAGGACTTCACAAAACTTGTAAAACTCACAGCATAGACCTCTAACATGACTATCAGAGATATTGCCACGAAGTCATTTCAATCTGCCCTCTCCTCGTTCTCCCTCACCAGGATTATGCTGCACATGACAGATTTGGTACATAAAATGCCTGAAGTGCAGGCTGCTGCAGGGAGAAGGACGAGAGACGATTAGCCCACATCAGAATACACAACTGTGAGCAGAGTTAAAAAACTTGCCCTCAGGACCTCTGGAGAAACAGGCATAATAAAATTAATTTCTATGTCAAAATCCTCACTTAAAACACAAAAAGACTCCCATCAGATTTAAAAGATGCCATAAGAGGATTCAATTGTATCATTGTACAATTGAAGTCTTTAAAGAACTTTGCCAATACTGTTAAGGCTCTCTACATCCTTGAATATTAATTAAGTGAGATCATACAGACAGCATTATGGAAAGAGTTAGGTTATAGCATTTGAAATGGTCCCTGTCTGCTGCTGAAGGCTCTGCCAAAATATTTTTTTGGGCAGGAAATATTTCGTGAGGTTTGTCTTCAGATCAGCGGCCACGTGTTGGGGTTAGAAAAAGATGGCATTGCGATATTTTCAGGTGCTTGTAGAAGGACCCACCTACGAAACGCTGTCACCTTCGAGCCAGCCGAGCAGCTGCCTCCCTCTTGGCATCAACGGCTCCCAGTAATGACAGAGCGCGGGAAGGGACGGAGATTATGTCGTGTAAGGAACTGAAGGGCGGGGGGATTTGAGATGGAGTTTACTTGAGCTGGAATCCAGCCAGGTCACTGGGGTTAACCCCTTTGCTGTTGTGAAATGCCGTGGGATCTTTAATGGACGTAAGTGTTGAGGAGCTTGTCTTTCAAATCTCATCTGATGGCAGGAGAGCAGGGAATTAGTTTACTCTCTTTAACACTGGGCTTCTGTAACTGCAAGTGTCACAAAAGATATTTCTTTGCAGGCAGATGTCGGCTGCCAGTGGGAAGCTGAGAAATGCCAGTTTTAATTAAAAGCTTTATTTTCAAATACAATCCAGAGATTATAAGCGGTAAGAAGGACTTCTCCGCTGGGAGGCTTCAATGTGCGGCCCTGAGCAAAACAGCGGTAATTGAAAGACAAGGCCTAATTCCCCTTCTCCCAGCTGGGTCTAACCACGAGGCAGGGACATCAATCCAGCCCTTGAAGGAGGGCTGGCAGCATCTCAGATTTGTCATTGCCTCTATTGTCAGAGGGAAGGAAGCCAAAGCAAGGCTTTTAGATCTTCCTATCCCTTTTCTATAAAGTTGGCTTATGAAGAAAAAACAAAAGAGAGGGGCAGAGCTGTTAGAGGAGAAGGCTGAAAGGTACCTATCCGACACATCTTCGTTGCCTGCGTAGATTCCCGTTATAAAATTGTGTTTTCACGTCATTTGGGTGTACGCTAGCCTAATCCCGGGCACTTGCACCCACTTGAATCTACCCCAGGTTGCCTCTGGGTCACAGGAAAGCTTTTGTGGATTCGGCTTGCCAGGGCAGCATCACCCATTTTGCACCTCAAGTGAAGGCATCGCTGAAAATGGGACACCACCAGACATGAGCGCTCTATGCTGCCTTACTTAGGTGGATAGTCTCCAGGGCTTTTATTGGCCACTTTTAAGGAATTCACTGCTTTTAAACAAAAAATCAGCTCATATCAACAACTCCACCTGTTCTACAAATCAGCTTTTCTGTACCCGTCCTCTGTCTTTAGAGATTTTTTTGTGGTGCCTGCACATGAACTTCTAATTTCTTGATGGGTCTGTTTCATTACTCCTCACACTTAACGAAAGTAAAAATAATGACTGTAAAATCAATCATCTCCCTTTTGGATGTAATATAATTCCTACTATCAGTTATCCACACATGATCCTTTTGTACAGGGACAAGTTTACCAGCAACGACCAAAGTTTTCTTTGCAGTTTAGTATGATCCCAACCTCTTCCAATGCCTGACTGGTCTCACCGTGACAAAGTTTTTCCTTATTGCCAGTCTGAACCTCTCTTGCTTCAGTGTCCGCTGTCTCCAGTCCTCCTACAATACATCACCGTGAAGAGCCTGGTTACATTGGTCAGGCATGAGTTATGCTTGGTAAATCCATGCTAACCCTTCCTGATTACTTTATCTCCTTCCTGTCCCCAGAAATAAGTTATAAGAAGAATCACACCATGATTTTCCCAGGGACCAAAGTGAGTCTGGCCATCCTGTACCTTCCCAGATCATCCTTTTGGACTTTTATATTTTTTATCAGCCTAATCTTTGTGGACATTGAGGTCACCTTATCTATCAAGTTCCATTTAACTATGCGAAAAGATCTTAATAACAACAAAAGCAGGATAACCATGCAGTTTTGATTGGACTGATAAAGACATATGGATTGGCTTTTAAAGACATTGTATTTTGGCCGAAACAGCAGGGACATCAAGAGTTAAAAGCATGAACTGCAAGGACTTTTGTAAGACTTAGGGATCCTTAGATGAGGCTGTAAGAGGGTCAGATGTGCCATGGATTTCTGGGTGCACACATCCCCAGTTGTGCTTGCACCACGTTGTACGTGAGATGCACATGACCCTTTTGCCTAAGATCCCATATTTCGTTCATAATGGTGTGAATTCGGGAAAACTGAATTAGGGTAGATCTGCAGGGCTTACCCCAGTGTATCAATGTGTTATCTGCTTTTCCTCTTTTTTCTCCTCCTTCCCAGATATTTTTCCTTGCTTCTTTCAAGCCCCACCGCTGTTGTACTCTGTCAAGTTCTGTACATATATTTAAATGTAATAAGATAGATTACAAGAATTGATCTTCCCCAGGGTCAGGTCGATAAGACTGTATAAGCAGGGAATATACAATGGTTCAGAAAGAGTTAGCTGTAGTAGATTAATTAATGATATGCAGTATAGAAACATCCGAGTAACCGTAGCTCTTCTCATCTGAGCTATTAGCTGAATCTCTTGCGGGATTGAACGGCTCGCTGCCAACCTCACCGTACACAAATTTCTCTTGGAGTAATCACAGCAGTGCCAGAGCTTTTGAAGATCCAAAGGTTACTTTGCCCTTACTCTTTCAAGGAGAAATCACAGTGTGAAGTAAATAAACTTTTGAACAGCACAGCACTGACCTACCTAATCTTTGTTGTAATCTAACAGGGAAAATAAAAAACCTACTCACTTTTTATTTCCCATAGATATTCAGCTTTTGGAAACAACAGGGAAAAAAAAAAAAAAGGAAAAAAAAAAGAGATGCTGCTTTCTGGCAGTATTGGAAAAAAATACATTGGATCATCTGTATGAACTAATGTATTTTTATTAAAGTTTTCTGGTGGTTAAAAGAGGATTAGGAGATGCGAGTCCTGTGTCTCCAGCTCTCGGAGACACGATTTACAGCTGGAATCTAGAGGAGGGAGGAGAGAAAGGAGGGGTACGTCCTCCATCTCCCTTGCTAAATTTCAAATTCGTGGGCTCAAAATCAAAACTGGATGTTGCGTACCTCGATCTTTGTGAACGCACTAAGGCCAGGTGTCTTAATGGGTTTGTGGATCTGACCCAGATCTCATAATCATAGCTTCAATGAAACAGCCTAAATAAATGTATTGTTGAGCCTTCAAAAACTTTTAAATAGATTGATTCTGTGAGAAAATGTCTCATATAACTTGATTATTCTTCCCAACTGTGTTTTTTGGGAAATATAAAATGAAAATTAAAATAATTTTAAAAATTTAAAGCAAAATACGTTCTTGGTGCAATAAAACCCAAGAAGTACAGTTTCCCCGTTTTAGTGTGCAGGCAACTGTTGGATCTTTTGCCTTTAGTTCTGCTTTTAAACACGCAGTGGAAGATTTTTAAAGATTGGGGTTCACCTTCTTATTTTATTTAAACCAGTTCAAAACCAAGCATCTGAAAAGACATCTGCAAGATCTAATAAATATCATCTACCGAAGAACCTCATCCAACAGTAAACTGCATTGGTGATCAAGACTTGGGGATGTAATTATCACAATAGCTACAGCAAAGTGTGAGATTTGATGGAAGAGAGGGATGAGGAGATAAATGGTGAGGAGGGGTGGTTTTGAACAGCTGTAATGAACAAGTGCTGAGGGGGCTGGTGTGGGAGCCAAACTGTGAGAACCGCAGAATTTCTGGAGCAATCTCTGACCTTTGGGGATCCCGCTTAGCTCCTGCAAACTTGGCTCCCAATACTGTATTTTTTAAACTGTCTTTTTTTAGAAACCTACTCTTAAAATGCGACTTTCAATGGAAAAATGAAAAAAAAAATCAACAAAATCTAATCTTCCCTGTTTAAATTTTAAGCCAACGTTTTCCCAAAGGTTTTCATTTAATTTTGGGGGCCAGTTCTGTATTCTCGTCTCTACTGTAGCTTTTTTCCTTTCTTGGCTGTTTTTTTTCCCCCAAATAAAACGTTTGTTTCAAAAGTTTTTGAAAAGTTTCCCATAAGAAAGCAAACCATTCTTATTGAAGACATTGCTATCAGGAAAAAAGGGTTTAAAAGGTTTGCCTAACCCAACTCTGGCACATTGTGCAGTCACTGTAGTCTCAAGATCATTTCAGATTTCAGCAAGGCCAGGGTTTAGCAGCGTGAATTGGGGTGGGCTGGCCACAAACGAGCCAGGGCTCTAATACTGGGTTTCCGTACTGGCTGTGATTCAGCAAGCTCATTCACCGAACAGTAAGATTTTTCCTACCAGGTTGCTTGACCTTTTCATTACTATTATTTATGGGCCAGTAATGTGCAGCATCTTTTAAACTCTTAAATGAGCACTGCTGGGTGAAAGGTTGGTATTTTAAGGGAACTTGCTTAAAGTTTATTATCGCTGAATGTAACGCTGTCGACATCTGACATTTATAGAGTATGCTTAACCTCTGGTAATCCCTGAACATTTTGCAAATGAATGAGCCAGATGCTCAGCTGCTAAAAGTTTTCATACATTTACTGATCTCACCAGAGACATCCTAATTTACACCAAATGTCTGGATGTGGCAAAGCAACGTAATATCCTTAATCAGAACAACTGATTCATCTGTAGGAAACAAACTTTTGGACACATAGCTGCTTCTTTATGACTTTGCATGATCTCCAGGAGAGCTGGGGACCCCCAAACCTTGCTTGCTTCTTCTAACTTTGTCAATTTGTCTAATAAATTTATCACCATTCCCTCTCCCTTGACATCCTTCATATCCTTCGACAGTCACTGCAGCGCAACACAGCTAAGATATATCTCTGAAACTTCTCTCTGCAGAAGGTTTATGCTCTAGGAATGGAAGCTGCTCTAGGATCAAAGTGTTTCTTCACGTTTCGGTGCCTGGTTCAAACCAAGAAATAAATATTCGCAGACTCTGGGAATTGTTGGATATGAACCTGCAGTGCAACTTGCTGTCCTGAGACCATCTAATTCATAAAATATCAGAATCTTTTTTCTAATATTGGTGTGAAAACAACTCTATATAATATAGTTTGGGAGAGGGCTTAAGCAGTCAGCTCATCTTCAGCTTTGGGAAGACCGCTGACTACTCGGGGAGGGGGGCCTGCAATTGTATTTGCTACGTAGGGGAAAGTAAGACCAGCTCCATACCTAGAAAAAAAAAGTACAGAAGAAAAACATTGAGATCCACCACCGTCCCCCTCCTTCATGAATCCTGTCTCTGGAAGAGATCCCACATTCCAGCTCCTGGTTTCCACTCTCCCTTTGCCTGCTAGAGAAAAAGTAAGCCACCTGTAAACTGTGATCAAGTCCATCTTAATCCAGCTTGGCCCACCTCACTTTCTGAAAGAGGCTATTGAATCTGATATGGTGGCCGTATATCTTGATAGCCTCTGGCTCTCCGTTGAGACTTGACAGTGTTCTCCTGGGTTAGCAAACACAGCCCTGGTGCTGCGCTTTTGCCTGATGCCTTTCTTGGCCAGTCCTGTCTCCCTCTTTGGTCCAAATTCTCCCCATATTCTCTGCACCTACCCAAAGCAGTTCTGTTTTTCTGATTTCACGCTTTGTGAACAACAAGTGAGTAAGAAACAAAAATCAGCCATAGCAGAGGAGTTTCTTACTCAGACATACTTCAAATGTGTGAAACCAAGAGCCAAGAAGGGGAGCAATTCGCTGTCACTACTTTCCAGACGTAGATTGTTGCCAATACAGTAAAACACAGCATCTTATCGAGCTATGTACAAGCTAGCGATAGGCTTCACAGATCAAGCACCAGAAGAAGTGTGGCTTTTGAGAACTACACTTCATGAGTACATCTTGGGCTCTCCATTGTGAATTCTTCACTGAGCCATGGAGATACACTCCAAATTTTAAAGCATCAAGCTCCTAAAAGCATTCCAAGACTCACAACCAAGTTGAAGTCAATATTCAAAAAAGGAGCACAGAAATAGGAAGGATGGGGAGAGAGTCTGCGGTGGTCCTGGGACCCATCTCTCAAAGACGAAATGTAATGCAACACTTACAAAGCTAACAGGGAGTTCATGCAAGGACAGTTTGCAGACTTGAATTAGAATATCCTTCTCAGACGTCTCACTGTAAGGCAGATTTTTTGCATCATTCTTGGTCTTTTCTTTACACTTATGATCTTGTAACAGCCTTTGGAAAGTGCGGACGTCAGATCTGGGTGCAGATATTCAATAATGGTCTTGCAAATGCCCTATGCAGAGGAAACATTGCCTTTCTGCCATTCCCACTCCCGGTTTGTGTACACAAGGATCACATCCTCTCTCCGAGCTACGGCATCACACTGTGAACTCACCTTCGGGTGAGTTTCTGTCGTAGCCCCAAGCCAGCTGCGACGTCGCAGATTACATCTCCCGTCCTGTCAGCATGACCTACACCCTGCAGGGCTGGATGCAGGACCTTGCGGTGACTCCATCCACGGGCAGGCTCAAGTCAGCCCATCTCACCTGGTCACTCCAGCTCGGTCATTATCGACTTCTCCAATTTTGGAGTCATCTGCAAATGTGGCCAGGAGTTGTTTTTTTCTTTTTTTCTACCAGATTCCTGATAAAGAGATTGCACAGTGACAGCACCATTCATGCACATTGCCTTCATCAGCTCTGCTCTGGGGCAGTAACCTTTGCAGAGAGGAGAGAACTGGGCATCTGAGAGAAGCCAGGTCCTAAATTGTCACAGCAAGGTTCTCCAGTGCCTGTCTATCACAGCCTTGCAGTAAATCTGTTACTCCAACACAGTCATCTTTCACGACCAAACTTGTAGACCAGTAAAAATATTAAGTTTGTTTGATGAGAGCTATTTTCCACACAGGTCCGTCGATTGCCATAATTATCCTACCTCCCTAAAAGCCTGTACTGATTGCAGTCCATATCAGCCTTTCTATAATTTTATCCCCCGCTGAAGTCAGACCGAGCAGGAGCTTTCAAGGCCACCCCGTTTATCCTGTAGTGTACTGGTACAACATGAACTCTTTCCAGTCCTCTAGAACCTCCCCAATACTACAAGATTTATTAAAAATCAGCATTTAATGGTTTAGAGAGCTTTTCAGCCAGTTTTTTAATGCTCTCAGGGGCTGGTTATATAGCCTGTCATTGCAAGTACGTTTAACTTTAATAGTTGTCGTTTAATATCTTTCCTAGTTACTCTTCAAATTGAAAGTATTTCCTTATTACCCTAAGATATGAATACAAAATCGGTCTTCTGTGTACTAAAAAAGAATATTTACGAAAGTTTTCATATTTTTTCTGAAGCATAATCACCAATTTTATTAGCCTTATTTGGCATCATGCGTATCCTGAAGGTTTCATTTATTTCTGATATTTTTACGTTAGCCTTGTTATTAAGACATCTTATTGTCCTTCGTTCCCTCAGCCACAGGTTTGTTGTTGATGTCTTTACATTCTCTTACCGAATACCAGAATTACCCAGCTGTTAATATGCACTATTGGCCATCACGCTAATCTCTTTGATGATGCTATTGTCACAAATCTCAATATAAAAAAGGCCCTACTACCACCTAGCATGGAGGACCTTGTGTTGTGTAGCTCCTAGCTCTTGCTTTGTTTGCCTTTTCCACTTGCACAATACTACCACCTAGCATGGAGGACCTTGTGTAGCTCCTAGCTCTTGCTTTGTTTACCTTTTCCACTTGCACAGTGCCAATGTGTGCTCTCCCTATAGCAGGTGTGAAAACACAGCAGAGCATCGTAGTGCTGCTGAAGATATCCCCAGTGTGCCACGATCACTGTGTATAGCACTGGATTCCCAGTCTTGGAAAGGATAAAGTGGAACTAGAAAAGGTTAAGGGAAGGGTGACGAGCAATGGGACGGCTTCCATGGCAGGAATGATCATAGACTATACAGTCTCTGTGGATGGGGAAATGGGGAAAAAATAAGAGGAAGGGGAGAAATATAGTAGAGACCTGTAAAAAGATGAAGGTCACGGAGAAAGTGAATAGGGAACAGTTATTCATTGACTCTTTTAAGCCGAGAACTAGGTGACATCAATGAAATGAGAAGGTGGCTAGTTCAGAGCAGAGAAGGAAGTGCTTCACACAGGGCACAGTTTTAAACTGCAGGGCTCGTTCTTGTAGGATGTGAGTGCTGAAATTTTCCAAGAGTTCAGAAAACCATGAGTGGATAAAACCCACCAAAGGTTATTTAACACTAAAATGTCAATTAAGACTCACGAAATTCATTATCTGCAAATTTCTAGAGGCTGGGGGAGCATAGCAAGGAAGTCTGTTCAGGTTCTTATTCTCAGAAGCAGGATATTGAACAAGATACAGCTTTAGTTTGAGTTGGGATATTCGTTCTTATGTTCTGTCTATGCACTTGCAAAATCCAGATTCTTACATAAGTAAGAAGAGGTCAAACCCAACCATTTCCTGGTGGTGAAACAACCCAATTTTCCCCATTTTTCTGTGGCTGGTTTAAAACAGAGATCTGGCAATTGAGATACATTTCATATGGAAGCAAGAGTCACAATTCACAGCATAAATTGGAGTAACAGGACCACTGGGATGTCTTCCGAATAGGGATTGTGTAGCACATTTGATGCAGACCTCAGGTTCTTGATGTAATGTGTTGCTCCACCTAGGAAATGCTCCATTTGTCTTTTCCTCCCAAAGGTGATTTTACTTGGTGTTTTCGTTCTGGGTTTTGAAAGCAAATGGTCGTAGCATGACATGAAATTTAGCAGCTGTGCATCCATTCCGGGGATGTCCACTTTGTTCTGATTAAATTAGGTATTCCCCAATTGCAACTGCAAATAGAAAGAAGAAATAGCTGCTAAGAGAAGAGCTCCATTTTGTTTTATTTATTTCACTACCTTGCCTGACTAAGTGCATTGACATATTGCTGCGTGTTCCCAGCGTGTAACATTAGGGTAACACAGTCTGTTAAGTTGGATCACATCAGCCTAGGTCATAATGGTGTCTAACATGACATGTTATGACACAGAGCACTTCATTATACACTGGAGTGCTTAACTTTGCACACAGACACGTCTCTATTTAGGCCAGACCACGCTTACAGTGGTTGTGCTATCAACAAGTATTCCTTGCGAGGTATCCGCATCCCCACATTAAACCAGACAAGCTGTGAAGCTAATCTTGGGTTTCTTCTGTGAAGGAGGAGAAGTTTCTCTAGTGCATGAGTCAATGCACTTAATTTAAGCTACTGCTCAGCAATGCCTTTGCCAGTCTCTCTCCACTACCCATAGAGACAAGTCAGCCAATGTAAATATTCACATCAGTCGGCTTTTTAATATTTGGATATACGTTGCAGAATTGTATTATCAAATACGGTACCTAAACCAGTATTACCCTGGCTCAGCATCAATGCAACGAATAGGAATGTTGTTGGTCTTCCTCCTCCCTCTCCTCATTTCATGTAATATATTATACCGCTGTTATTCTGGGTATCTGCTTGGTTGCTATTGAAAGTTAAAGCTATGCTCATGTACAGTGCACCTGCTGTTTTGCTGAATATATCAGGCATGTCCATGTAGAGTACACCTGCTGTGCTGGCCGAATGGCAACAGGGTACCACTGACACTTCTGATCCACTCCGGCTGTTCTTGGCGTGCCTCCGAGAAAGACGTCTTTGATGGGTTGACATGTTAGAAAAGTCGGACAATAAAAAAGGCAGAAACGCAGACTGAAATGGTCGCAAGACAGATTGTCTAGGTTACATCGTTATTACTTAAATTACCCACTTGTGGAAGCAGCAAATACAGTTCTGGGAACAACGTGGTCCAGGTGGAATTAAGTATGAAACACCTCCTACGCTCAGAGATAACTGACTGTATCTGGATTGAGTGCGTGTAGGAGCTACTGCTTTCTGCCAGTTGACATTTGAAATTATTACTATTATTTGTCACTCTCCTAGTCATAAAACAAGTTACTGAGTGTTTTGCAGAAAAGAGATGTACCTTGCCCAAAATAGATGCACCTGGGACACTTACAATGAAATCAGCAATCCATTACAGGATTGCTTTTCCCTGGCTGAGAATACCAAGCAGAAGCAGAAAATTAGGCACGTCGTAACCTGCTCTATAGCCTTTGACCTCCTCAGAAGTCACGAAAAGCAAGTGAAGCATCTCAGCGTGTCTAGAGGGTCCGGGCAACACGGGACACAGATCAGGGTGCTTCTGACTGATTAGTCGCTCAGCATCGGTTGTGTATCTCAACATACTTTGTTCCAGGAATAGCACGTGCCTTGTCATCAGTGCTGTGATAGCAAAATTTTAGGGATTGATGAAGCAAAGATAGACGGTGGCATATTGATTTAGGAAAGGTGGGAAGGTAATTTAGTTGTCAGGACAAATAAGGGAGGGGTGGATTTTTGCAGCGTTAAGTCGAATAGGGGAGAAAAGGGAAGTCAAACATGATCTTCAGTTTAATCAGCCAGAATGCAAGAAAAAGAATGGTGTTATTAAGTGTATTAGTTAACAGAGGTAACAAAGAGTTTAGCGGAAAGTGAGTCCTTTGGGAAGCTCGATCTGAATTCTACGGTTTCTGAAGTGCCTCAGTGGAAATTCAAATACAGTTGTAAACAACTGCAGATGAGTGAAAGGTGAAAACGAATGATGGAATAAACATGGCCCTGACTATGAAATGAGGTCTGGTGAAGCAGATAAATAAGTCACCTAATTTGTGCTCCCCAGATGAAGAAGATGCAAATTGAGACCTTAGAAAGATGGCAGAAGATGCGAGTCAGAAGATTTGGACTGGAGAACAGAAGACAGATCCCTGCATGCCATTGATGTACAGGACAGTTTCAAACCTGCCTTAGACCAAAGCTACCAGTTGATGGGTAAAAAAAAAACAACAGAGAAGGATTCCAAAATATAGGAAAAAGTGGGAGGAAGATGAAGATAGCTGCGGAGAGAGGAATACTCAGAGAGCACCCAGAGAGGTGACAGTGACACCAAGTCGCAGAAGCCAAGAGAAAGCAAGAACTCAAAGGGAAAGATCATGATGGAGGATGAAAATTAAGCAAAGTTTTGGCCACTTGCTCAGGTAGAAATCATTCCAAAGTGGTTTCCATGGAGACAGAGGATACTGGATGGAAGTGGGTAAGTGGAGAGGGAAAAAATGAATGCAGGAGAGGTACATAGATAAAAGGAAGTGAAGTGAGATGGGACAATAGCTGGAAACACAGATTAATTTAGGAGAGTGTTTTTCATGGAGGCAAGAGTGGTTTCGAAAGTGGAATCAAAGTAGGTGAGGGAGAAGAAAATGTCTGTAGACCAGACTAGAGAGCGCCAGGGAAGTTGCAGCTAATTTTAAAATTTGAAAGTGAGATTCATGCAAAGTTAATTTAAGCCAACTCGAGAGCTGCACAGCTTCAGAAACAGCAGGTCCCATTTGTACACGTCCTATTTGAAAAATTAGGAAAAGCCACATTTGCACACAAATGAGATTTTAGACCAAACTGTTTTCAGCTTTATTCCCATCCAGTGTCCGCTCTGCAGTAAGCTGATCATGGCAAAGTCTGCTCGCTGGCAGCTATGAGCCTGAGTCCCTCTGCACTTAAACCACAGTCTAAATTTCATTTCGACAGCCTAGATTATCATACATTGTATCCAGACAGAAATATTAGCTCTCCTCTTCTGCGTGCATCAAAAAGCAGCAGCGGTTTAACAGCCAGGGAGAAGCAATGTCACCAGGGCCTTGAGAAGCAAGGTATGGATTTAATGCATGACGGAAAGCAGAGGTTAATGAGGGCTTCTCGGACAACAATGGTCAAGGTGCTTTCCAGGGACTCAGAAAACCCAACTGAGTGGCCACCAGCTCTTTTCCCCTGCAACTCACAGGAGCAGATTGCCCGAGATGCAAGCCCTGACCTTGCAACTGCTCCACATGGACAACGGCAAGGTCTCTACCCTCCCCAGCCAGGATTTTCCTTTTTTGTTTCAGTAAGGACTCAATAGAGCAGCCAGCATGGACAATATTAATTTTGCCCTGTCCCGTCCAAAAACTAACACGCTGGTAGTAACTTGCCAGCAGAGAAGTGCCACTCGGTGGCATCCAGCTGGAGCGGTCTGGGCTGGGGCACCACCAGGATGAAGATGCAAAGGGAAGAGCATGCCACCCATAAATCCCATTATACGCTCCGGGATTATGCCCAAGTGCCAGTAATCAGCAGCGTGAACATGCCACGTAGCTAGCACTGCCGTGACCAAAGCAAGGTGCTAAATTGCTCTGATTTAGCTGAAATCACTAGTATATCTGACTAAAAAATACATGGTTATAACTGCTCCTCTGTGTGTCTTTCTATGTTCATTTGAAAGAAGTATGGCAGATCGTAAACCACGGCAACATCCCCCAAGCCCAGAGGGTTTAATGAAGAATTAAGGAGATTGTAACTGCGTATCTGAAATAATAGGGAGGAAATTGAATTATTCCATCCATATTAAATGCATATATTCTTGAGCATTTCTGCCAAAATTACTTTGCAAACCCATGGTGTGAAATACAGCCTATTTTCACATGGGTGCATTAAACAAAGATGCCTGCTACAGTACAACAGCTTTGAAGAGAATGGAAAGGCATCAGGATGAAAAAGCGCTCCCGACGTATGGTTATATCAGCTCTAAATTGTCTCACAGCTGTTTCTAGCTCCATTAGATGGAAGACTGGGTAATTTATAGAAGTCATTTTTAACAATTTGATTGTTGGTATATATCTGCTGAATTGATTGGCTGGGGAGACAGATCTTTATTTTTATAATAGCAATAACATCCTTTGCAGATTACTGCTCAATTTATCCCTGATGTTAACGGTGCTAGTCAGCAACTATCCATTTATATTATGCTGTTATTTCTTAATTATCAGTCTAATTGTAGAGAAGAGAAGAGCCCAGGATGCATGACATTGGCTGGGCTGGACAAGAAACCACAGAAGCTAGGGCTCTTTCTCTTTTGATATGCTCACAGCTCTTGCTTAGATCAGTGGGATTTAAACAGTCAAGCTTGTGCTTTTTTTTTTTGAAGTTTGCTAATCCGATGTGGGCTAGAGTAATATTTCCCACTGAAGTCAATGGGAGTTTGGTTACAGATGAGACCAACTTAGATAATGTGCCCACTTTTGCATTTAATGATGCGGGAGGCGATCATCCTGAAAAAGAATGAGCATCCTATTCAAATCAGAAATCTTTGATAGGCACATGGGGGTGTTCACAGGCGAGCAGACCAGTGGGCTGTGTAATTCCTGATGCTGTCTTTGAGGGCAGCCAGTGCCACTTGTCAGCTGTGACCTGTTATATGTCTCGAGAGGAGTTTGTTCCCGTCCTCTGAGTCTCAGGCTGTGGTTTATACCTTGGGTCTTGAAGACACGTTGTCTTCTCTGAGCTCTTTTGGTCATGTGCATTTTTTGCAATGGCCTATTTTAATTTAACAAAATAGTATCCACACCTTTGAGTCCTTCAAATCTCCGAGCCTCAGCACTATCTTGTGGCAGTGAGATTTGCAGATTAACTAAGAAATCTTCGATAAAATACCTTTTTACCTCAATTTTGAATTTTTCACTTCTCAGTTTTGTCCCCCTGCTCTCACGGGATGGGAAACAACTCTAAGTCTGACTCTGCGCTCCATAGGCTTTTTGTTTTTCTGCGTATCTCTGTCATCATTAAGTAGATTATAATTCTGAGGTACAGTCATCTTCTGCATTTTCAGTCACTTAAAAGGAGACATCACTCAGTGGAATAGCTAAAAATGCTCAAGACTTCCCCAAATACCAGGCTAACTTGCTACATTCTGTGCTGTTCAAACTCTAGTCCTTAGTAGCTGAAATTCTTCTCACAGATGTTCGTTTCAAAAGCCAAATCCCAGGAACGGTATTCAAGTGTTTTCCTGACCTGAGTGTTTTGTTTAAGCAAGAATATGGTGAGAGGGGGTTCAGTCAGTCTGGTAATCAAGGGACTCTCTGAAATACTCTGGTTTTACTGGAATGAAAGGACGGAGGAAAGGGGTGGGAGGATCTGCTGCAGAGAGATGGCAAACTTGCTGAAAAAGAATGAAATGAACAATTTTTTTTTCTCATTTTGGGCTTTGGAAATTTTGAAGCAAGAAGGAAAAGCTATGAAAACAGAGGTTACTCATTCTCCACTTGCTCAGAGGAGTGAGTTAATAGCAGTTGTATAGTGAGCACTTAAAAATACTGGAGTCGTTTACCTTTGGTGCTATTTCTGGAGAGGTCTTATCCCTCCCTTTTCATGTCACACCCAAGGTTCTTCCACTCAGACAGCCGGTGACACCGCTAATTTATGTCATACGCTCTTCATTCTCTTTCATCTTTTCCTCAAGGGGTGAAGCGTTACGTGTTGGGAAGTATTTTCTTTTCAGAGGTTATTATTAACCCTTAGATTGTTGGAGGATAGTTGGGAGCAGGATCAGAGACTTGGTTGGATTTGTTTTATAAGCATGTATTCTGTATGTATTAAAAAGAGTAGTGTCCACATCGCTTAAATGTCACCAAGCCCAGCGGGCTTACGGTGACATCAATGGCTTGAGTATATACAGGGGCAAGCTCCCCCGGAGTTTATCGGTGCAAATCAAAACCGTCTGCATTCAGCTGGTAATCCATGGCTTGTAAGTGATACTCAAATCCAATTTATTAAAAACACATTTGTTTTTCAAGCACACCAGATTCCTGATTAATTTCCAGCACCGTGGGTTATTTAATGCTGTAGGTTTCATTGTCATTTTTGATTTTCCACAGAGTGCTTGATTGATAGAAGCTATTGTGAGTCTGTTCTTTGAGCACATTGTTCTTGTCAAATAACAATGCGCATCTTATTGATGAAAAGTCAGTGTGCCTTTTAAATATATGGCAAAATCATCATGCAAGCTTTGGGACCATGTGCCGAGCATATGCACAAATGAATGAAGGAGTGGTAAATTACGCCAGGAAAGTTTAATATTGTAGAGGACTTACCGTGCCAGTTGAATAGCTAAATTCAGCTGGCGTAACATACGCCAGGAAAGTTTAATATTGTAGAGGACTTACCGTGCCAGTTGAATAGCTAAATTCAGCTGGCGTAACATACGCCAGGAAAGTTTAATATTGTAGAGGACTTACCGTGCCAGTTGAATAGCTAAATTCAGCTGGCGTAACATACGCCAGGAAAGTTTAATATTGTAGAGGAGTTACTGTGCCAGTTGAATAGCTAAATTCAGCTGGCATAACATACCCCAGCAATCCATGACTCAGATGTTAATCAGTGTTAGATGCTCTTTTTATTTTTACATGACTGCTGAACGTTACAAAATCAAGTGTCTTGTACCAAGAGTGCAAATCAATTTTAAATTATATTAGCCTTTTGTTTGGAGGCCACTTGGGATTTGTTTGGGTTTTGATAGATGCACTCAGCAATGGCTTTGTAAATCTCAGGTGGTAGAGGGGAAAAGAAGACTCTGCCTGGTCTTTTGGTTCACCCTTCCACCACTCGTAGGATTGCACTCCGTACAAAAGAATCTCCTGTGCCCCATGGAGAGCCAAATCCCCCCTGGGTGCTCTCTCTGCTGCTCTGAGGTGTTGCAAGGGAAGGGAGTGCAAATTGCGTCTTATAGGAGCGGTGAGATCTTCAAGCATGAAAACCAGAACCGACAGTGTCTCTGTGCTTCTGTCAAAGTAACCTCGCGACTCCACGGGCTGTGACACTGATTTAACTCATCAAGCTGCAGATATAAAGGTCAGACAAGTTGGAAGTGGAGCTAGAGTCCAGAGAAAGAGGTTTCTCACATATAGAATAATGATGCTTTTAATAGTAGAGGAAGTAACCTATGAATATCAATAGGCACCTTCACAGGTCTTCCAGCTAATGATATCGTATGAGCTACAAAAGTAAATATTTTCCTTTTCTCCTCTTGTTAAGGATAAACACAGATATATTTTTGAAAATTTGGTTATAAACCTTACACCTGTACAAATGGAAGGCATGTCAACCATAACCAGTGACACGGTTAGCACTAGAACAGGTACAGGGTCCATTTACCTCTTCCTCGGCCAGCGCTCTTGCCCCAGTATCAAAATGCATAAAAGGATTATTTCTGTTTTCAGATCAAACTCTGCAGGCGCTCATCTACCACTCAATGTTCTTGTCAAGAACAATGGATTCACACAAATAGACATGAAAACCGTTTTCCATCTCCACTCATGTAGGCCCACCTTTACGTCCTTGACTTTGCTCGTGCACCTTTTGAGGATGTTCTGCAAAGCAAAAATTGAGAGTCCTAAAACAAAATCCTACCCTAGCCTTTTTATATCAGCCTCATCTCCATCAATCTTATCCTTTTACCATCCTATATATCTGGCAAGCAAACTGTCCTTTCTTGAGGCAGTGCCAGAAAGACTGCCCTGTGCAGAAGGAGCTTCTGGGAGCGCTTAGCACCTGGAAAACCTCTTCAATACTGAGCAGTGTCAGCTTAGTGCACAGTCAACGGCAATCGTGAGCCCCAAGAGCATTTCCAGAAGCAAATGTATGGAGCTGGCACTGGAGGAAATGTGATTTAGTTGAGGACAAGGAAGCTGAGAGATCTACTAACATTGATTTAACAAAAAACTGGGAGCAGAAAGAGAGGGATAAGAGGGAATCTTTCCTTAAATGGGGTACGTTTTAGCCCTAAGCATTTTATTAGTGGGTTGTACGACGTGCCATGTCGTCTCTCTTTTTATCTGCCTCAGGTTGGAGGCTTTTCGTGGCAGAGACAACATTGTTTGCTGAATTTGGAAAGAATACCCAGAACTTGTTATAGGCAAATAGATAGTAACAGTCTCATGGGATGCTGTTGCCGAAGTCTCCTTAGTTATTTCATCAGGTAACGACAGAGATGAACAATTTCTAGACAGATGCTAATAAATGTACTTAAGACATCTATGCACTTTTCATCTTCAAAAGGCCTAAAAGTTCTTCTCACTTTAATTCCACGTGATCAAATGTAGGACAGACAACACATTAGAAGGTAGAGGACAGGAATTAAATTAGTTATATTAAATCTGGGAAGCTGTAGAAACCACAAGGTTAACTTTTTCTGCCTTTTTCAGCACTTCTAGCAGGAGCATCCTTGGTAGGACCAGGGACTTTGCAAGACCAAAGACCTTGCATGGAGAGACAACACAAAGGACAAGAGCAAAGGTGCAAGGACCAGTCTACCATGTACGTCAACAGAGCCAAATCATCACAGTGGATTGGTTGTGTGCCTGGGAGAGGGGCTGGGTAGGCTGTTCTGAAATGAAAGCAAATGAAAGCACACAGCGAGTTGTGGTGGCAAGCGAGATGAAGCAATTCCTGTATGCCTGGGACAGGCTGGCTGTAAGAGGAGTCTGTGATTAAAATAGTTTTTCTTAGACAAATGGTTTTACTTAAACTATTTCCTTAGTCTGTGTGTTTGGAGACTATTTGTGGGAAATCTTGTTGATCTTCAATCTAAATCCTCATCCTTAGTCAGTCTAAATCCTCATCCTTATGCCTCAGCAAGTCCACTTCATAGGAACTTTCTAATATTTGGTTTCATTTCCATGAGTGGATCTATCTCAGTTTGACTTTTGGCAGTTCTTACTTTCTGACCTCCACGATGAAATTTTCTTGGCTGATCAAGCTGTCCACAGAGATGACGAAAAATCTATTACTGCCACTGCTGTCAGTGAGGGGATGCACGAGTTTTTGGAGTTGAAAAGCAGGGTTCGCTTCCCTACATGAGGGTTTTACTGCATCTATTTGCCAAACATGGGTGTGTTAGGAGGATGTCTGAGTCAGAATAAGAAAAATGGCTGGAACAACTCACTACCTATGGAAGAAAATGGCTTAAACCTCATCAGCTACAACTCAGCACCCTTGACTCGGGGCTTAGCTCCCGGGTGCAGATTCTGAACTTTCCCTTATGAATCACCCCATTTCCATAGCTGCTTTAAACCTTGACATAAAGTTGTATGTCTCCTGCTAAAGTCCGTGATTTTCCCAGTGCTGGTAAAGGAAGAACATTAATTACCTGAAATTGTCTCTGCTCCACTGAGGCACAGCATTTGCCTACAGCATAGCTGATTTTCCAGTATGAAAACGATTCCAGCAGATGCCTTCCTTTCCTCTTTACTGTTACCCATGCTTCTTAAAAAATCCCCTTGCACCCCTCAGCATAAAACCCCCAAACTTTTAGATTAATCAAGATATAAATTGCACTCCTGGGAGAGAAAAATTTCTCCACGTCTTGAAAAAAATCCACCCTTGCTCCTGTGCCGCAGTCTAACGCCTAGGCTTCAACAGGCATGTAATGAACTAAGACCCAACAGATTACTTCTTTTTAACCTGAGACACAGCAATGTATCAAACCTCCAAATCTGGTCGGATGCTGCAGCTCCTTTCTAGGATATTTGCCCAAGGGAGCTGAGCAGCTGCCTGCCAGAGCCTTTGATAGTTTTAGCATAGAAAATGTATTATTCATACACACACACAAACTGAACCAAGGATTAATTTAGCTTCAAAGTTGTGCAAGGATATTCCAATACTATTCTAAACAAGAGTGGAATCACCAGCTGAAGTAATAGGGTATGATTGGGGTCAGCTTTTGAGAGAAGCAAAGCGTGATGTCTTCCAGGTGTCACTTCCCTTCTGAGAAGCCGGTGGTGCGAGCGTACTGACTGTGCTTCGTTAACCTTGCGACGGAGCGAGACGGAGAGCTGCCCTCTCCTTCCAGCCCTCCACTCAGATGTCTCCTCTTGAGATCCCTAAACCTTTTGCATGTTTTCTCACTCAAGGCACCTTCAGGAGTGCCTTAGTCTCTTAGAACAAACACATCTTCACAGCAACACAACTGCAGTATGTCCATCCAGACACAGTTCAGGTGCAGAGTTTGTATCTAGAGATAATGGAGAGTTTCCACACTCCATGGCCGGTCTACTTGAGTATCTCAATGCTTTACCCATGTATTCATACTTACCCCGTGTATTATTACCTCCATTTTACAAATAGACACCAGGAAAACAGATGAAATCACAGCATCACAGAATGGTTGAGGTTGGAAGGGACCTCTGGAGGTCATCTTGTTCAACCCCAGTATCCAAAATAATGAAGCCTCATTGGAAGTCTTTGGCTAAGTAGATGATTACAACCCTGTGTCTTTAGTCACACTAATGTGAAAGTCTCTAAGGGGTTATATAACACTTAACTTTATAACAAATGGCTTCTTAACAATGAATTATAAGAGCAAACTGGAGGTTGTTCCCATCATCCTGTTGCATAGCGCCCCAAGAAGTGTCCCTACTTTCTTATGCCCCCAAACTCTTGCTCTCCATCCTTTTTCTTCCCGCAATACTCTTATTTAGCGTGCTTCTCATCATACAGCTTCCCATATGCCCCCTTGCTGTCTTTTACCTTATTCAAGTGATGGGAAGTGTGGAGCATAGAGGTGGGAAAAATGTGAGCTGGAACCTGAGAGAAGGGTGTGTGAGAAAAGGAGACTTGTAGTCCTATCTGAAAGGGCTTTTTCTTGGAGCTGGAAAGGAGAAAGACGGTGGAGCAGAGCTCTCTCCCGGCAAGAATCATGCTCCATCTGAGTACCGAGAGTTGTTCAGCTGATAACAGAGGGGCAAACCAGGCCAGAGCGATGAGATAAAGTGGCTGATATTGCTGTCATGCTGATGTCCTCAAAAATGCCTCTCAAATAATCAGTGTTCGCATCACGCTTCAGGGCTGAAGAAGTAACTTCGGGTGTGGAGCACTTGAGGAGATTGTGAGACCCTCATAGCACAAATGAGAATAAATTAAAAAGAGCCTGTGTGAGGTTCTCTAGCCTTGGGTCCTTCCTAAACAGGGCAGATGAGGCTGGCATCTTTCTGTGAAAGCTTTTTGACATTCTGATGCATCCTTTTTAATTCATCAATAAAACCCTATTTATTTGATCATCTGAATTTCCTTGAAATCCTGATTTCCCCAGAGCATCTTGCTAAGAGTGCAAAAAAAAAAAAAAAAGGAAGGAGAAAGCACTAGTTCTTTTCTCCTTAATGAGTTCATTTGCTGGTGTTCAACTCACAGATTTGCTATTAATGTTAAATTAGCTGGTTAAATTAGCTAATTATGTAAAATGTGTACAATACTCTCCATTTGGGACAACTGACAAAGAAGGGCTACTCGGCTAAACTGGTGCAGAAACTACTTTTTAGATCAAATGAATTAGAAATACTGGAAACATTCAAATCAATTGGTCAGTGGCCTCTGTCCAATATCCCGATGAACGAAAAGGCCATGTGTTTTCAAGGGAGCTGCATTAATATGCTATATATTTTTACATTTTTAACATGCATAGCTACAGATTGTATATATGTTTGCACTTACTTTATACATGTAAGTAAATGGGAGAGTCCCTGTTAGTCAGGTGTCATGGGGCACTCAGGAATTCTGGATTCTTTTCCCGGCTCTGCCACCACCCTGTGGCCTGAACTTGGGCAAGTTACGGTGTTTTGTGCTTCTGCTGCCTCCGGAGCATTTCCCATTTAGACTATCAGCTGTTCGGGGCCGGGCATGCATCTCGGTTTAGAGGACATCAGCACAACACGGTACGATGATACAAAGATGCTGAAATGGGACTCTGTGAAAGTAGAAACCAGTGCAAGGAGAGCTGCGTCGGCTCAGCAGGGACAACTGCTAACCCTAATTAGCTCTGCAGAGAAAGGCTATTCAAAGCTCAGTTATGCTTACCTGCCTGCATAATGTCATTTAGATAGCTGTGTCTTCTCCAGCAGCATGGATGTCTATATCTTACTCAAACACACTGTTTTTATACAAACAGTAGTATATTCAGGGCACCCACATATTTCACTGAGGTCTTGCAGATTTTGAGTGGTGCACTTGAAGCTCACATCTTCAGAAAATGTGGACTGACATGGATATGGTGGGTATGGGGGAAACTGGTCTCCTAAAGCTAGAAGAGTTCCCTCTGAAGTGGGCAAAAAGTATTGACAGAGTAGCAGAAAGGGGCTTTTAGCTTAGGCAAGTGTAGCCAAATGCAAGTTGATGTAATTCTTGGAGTTAACACGCTGATGAAAATGACTCACTGTATCCCTCTGTGTCTTTTCCATTCAGGCATGATACAGAAATTTCTTTTACTGGCATTTGTTGACATTTAGCATAAATTTACACTTTTTCAAGTCTGCGAAAGCCAGCAAACCTCATTAAAAAACGATATCGATACACCGTTGTGCCACATTGCTCAGGATGCAAATTCAGTTTCTCCTTGTTGCAGTACCCTGTTGAGCAAACATATGTCATGGTCTTTGAATATGAAACTGGCAGATGTTTAATTGACCTGAAAAAAATTCTAGCATATAGAATGGGTCAATAGAAGGTCTTAGAATCCCCCACCAAATCTTATTCAAAACTAACGAGATTAACAAGTGCATGCAGAGATGAGTTATGTGATGCAGAAAATGCTGGGAAGCTCTGCATCTAGAACCGCAGGTGACTAATTCAAATGCAATTTTCTCTTCCTGGAGCTCCAGAGAACTTTGCTGGCTGTGTGGCAGGGAAGAGGTTGAAGCAGAGCCATTTAAGAAGTAGTCCAGGTGGACCACATCCCAGCAAAGAGAATGGAAGATTTCTCTCTCAGGAGGGAACAGTCCTAGTTAGGAAGAACTTACTAGGGATAGACCTGTCATGAAACGAAGTTTCATCAAAGATCTGAGCCAGAAAGCCATAAACCCTGCAGGACAGAAGTCCTTTGCTGGTAATGAGCTGCCTGCACTTGGAGGAAAGCCAGAACCAAACATAACCCAAATGGCGTTGTGAGACTTGGGCTTCCTCTTGCAGCTACCTCCTGGCATGATGGAACGTGTCCTCCCAGCCCAGAACATTTGCATGCAAATGTAGCTGGATATATATTAAAACATTTGTAAAAGAAGCAGGGTACTGTCGAGTCTTAATATCAGACGTGGTAGGAAAGAATTCTGGTGCTGTCGTGCAAGGGAGGAATTGGATCCCCTGTATGAGTAGAGGAGATGGGTGAAGGCAATATTTTTAGCTGCATCATCAGGAATCAGACAAATGAGCACCGTCCAGTGCATTTATTTTTTACACTCTTAGGTGCTGGCACCAAAAGCTCTCGTAGCAGTCCTGGGAGACTGGTGTGACACACTCCCCTCAGCTCTCAGCAATTTGTGTTAGGCACTAAAACTTTCTGGGTGCCACAGCCCACTCGGTGTAAGGGTTCATCAAAGCTGGATGGCACGATTGTCTTTAATGCAGTCATCAGCTCTTCTATAAAATGTTTGTAGCAACAGCATAATACAGGAATATAAGAAATTATGAGCTTGAGTGTGTGGGCCTGGGGCATCACACCATCTTTTCACCACCTCCCTCTACATACACGCATCAGTTGTAGATAATTCAGCCAAGACCAACGCTTCTTCTTGTTACAGCAACACCTAGTTGTGCCAGCACCATTGTGCAAGGCACTGTACGAACTCCAAACACGTTTGCTATTTGCCTTGAAGAGTTTACGCTCTCTATCAGTAACTCAAGGGACAAGTCTGGACTTTTGGAAAGTACCACTAAGGGCAATGCTTCTCGTGTTGTCACACCCTGTCCCTGACACCTTGGGTCAGACTCTTGCTATAGCTGATAGGGTCTATAAGGAAATAGTAAATGAGCTCAGCACGTTCAGCATAGCTTTCATGCGTGGATCTCACAAAAATACAAGTTTTCATTTGATATTTCTAGCTGCCAACAGCGGGTTTTGGTTTTGAAATCAAGCTGAAAGATCTAAAGGAGTAGTTATTTTTTTTTATTACTTTCAGTGCAGACAACAGTTATGGACCAGGGCCCACTCATACTAAACCTTAAGCGCTGTGTAAATACACAACGAATGTGCCAAACTGGTCATAACTAAGAAACTATTGAACCTCTGAAGCATTTATTGTTTGGGTAGGTACTCTGAAAATTTAGGATTTCAATTTGAGGTTTAGATCATGTTTAAAAACGTTCTGCTTTTGGACTTTCACCCTCCAAGGAACTCATCCAAGCCATTATATTTTACTAGATAATGTGATTTTAGAGGAGGTAAAATGTTTCAGAGAGAGAGCACGAGAGACAGGGGCAAATATTCATTTCACTTGGGTGTACATTCTTCTCACCATGATGGTCCTCAAGCATGTCCATCCGTCTGTTTGACCGGACCTCATCAGTGGAACACGAGTTCTGCCCCACAAAAAGTTACAGACTGGCTTGTGGCGAGGGGGGGCAGATTGCTTTCTTTGCTCTTTGAACAATGTCATGGAGGAACAACTCATCAAGCCAAGCCAGTTATGGACTGGTGCAGTCAGGACAGGTTCACAGCAAGAAAGAAGTCCAGTCCCAAAGAAGTGAGTAGATAATTCAGACAAAAGTAAGTAAGGGTGGAGAAACAAATGCATGGGGCAAGGTAAGGTCTTGCTTCAGAGCCCATGAGGCATCAGTACCCAAGTAAGGAAGAAGACCCAGGAGTCCTGCACTTGAGGCAATGTGAGATGGATCCTGAAGATATCCCAGGAAGCAGGGGATGACTGGACCAGCATCTTAGCTGAACTCAGGGTACTCTGCATAAAGGGGGAGCTTTTGCCAAATTTCATCAGGTTTAAGCAAAGATAAACGTGCCGTTTCATCAGAGTTTTTCTTTTCGTTGCAAGGTCTTGTGATTTAAGCAAGCAGATGCACAGCCAGATGAAATGCCCTTTGAGCCTGCTGGGAAAATTTGCATCAACTTTTGACCAGAAAGCCTAGGAGCTGCCATGTGATTTGAATGTGCCTTTGGGAAATTTAATCAGACCCTTTTTGTCATGGCTTACAAAGCAGAAAGAAAAATTGGGCGACTGACAGAAATCTGCCAGGTTCGAACGGGGAAGCCAGGAGCTGGGAGAAGGTAAAGCATATAAATGTGTGTGTTTTCTGTTTCCTGCATTATTGCTGCATTAGATGTGTCAATCCAACACAGTAACTCAGAATGCAGAGAGACAGTGTATTCAGATTTAGCAAAGCCCATTACATTTACAAAGGCTCAGGAGAGATGTCCCAGCAAGACAGTGATGTAATAACTACAAGAAAATGTATTTTCAAAAAGATAGGCCCTTAGCTAAACTGTATGCACCAGGGGATCTCTCTGCAGAAAGCTTCAGTTATTACTTTCTTAAAATCCTTATTACATTTCCACCTCTATAAAAACTGCGTAATTACTGTCTTCAATTACCTCTTGGCGGCAACTCGATTAATGTCCTTTACGCCTATTGCTTTTTGAACTGTTGGAGAGAAAAGATGATCTGGGTCAACTCTATAAATGGCCTTTTCAATGTCTTGTGACCTGAAAAGTAGGGACTTGTGTTTTCAGGGAGGGGTCATCACTTCATTGCTCTGAGGAGGTGTAATGGATGGACTGGCAGGAACCGGACTTTCAATATCGGGGTCCAAAATGCGGGTGATGCCACTGGATCAGCCACTCGA
>NW_009629223.1:11893-14180 GCF_000690535.1 Cariama cristata | reverse complement strand
GCAAATACTCTTGCTCTAAACCGCTGAGATCTAGGCTAGAGAGATGGCACTAAGTGGGAGGATCAACGGTTGTCTATACTGGCTTTAATAATTAAAGCTATTGAGCCATTATGTCTTGGATCAACAAACAGGGCTAACAGGTCAGTCTTCCTGGCCTTGTAAATGGATTATTTTTCTATGGACAATATTAGGGTCAGAGGGTTAGACTGACCTGCACTCCCAGGTCTTGGTATAAACAGCCACTGATTGGGACCATCTGGCCACAATTTGGCAGAGGTCATTCATTATTCTCAGTGTACTTTTGTCCTCTAGCAGAAGTGAGCGGTGTGTCGGTACTAAGCTTTCGTCTCCCTTGAGCAGGACTTTGCACCGTGGAACAGGACAGCATATAGGATTTGCTGCCGGTAGAGTTGTCCACTAATCAGGATCTGATATCTCATTGTGATCTTGAATTGTGTCTTCTGGCACAAGTCATTTTGGGACTTGTGTGCTGTGAATAGCTTGGCAAATGCTCTAGGAAACCTTATCAGCCGCTCATGTCCTGCTTCAGCATCCAATGCTGACACTGAGGCAAACACAGGAATTTCTTGAACTGTCAGAGAACGGTCTGGAAGGGGACGGAAGGAAGATGGGAGAGGACCATGGCCACTTGACCAGTGTTGGAGATACTCCTAAATGACTCAACCTGTCCTATGAAATCTCGCTCTGCAACTTGGCCTCCTGCCCCACGGAGCCCCTTTCTCAGCCCTGTTGTCATTTGGCCAGTTGCTGCAAAGAAGACTAAGCTAAGCTTCTAAAACAGCAAAGGATTAGGTCTCCCGGAGGGCTGCTGGCTCCTTCCCTCAACACGGCAGGGAGTGACCCATGGACCACTTCCAGAATCCACGTTGAGTCTTTTCCTCGCATTGCAATCTTCCTTCTTCCTTATAAAATCAGCCAAGCAATTATCTTACCTTCCTGATCCAGGCTTTTTTTGGGGGACTTATCTCTTCCCCAAAGGTTTCCACACTGCTGGCCACTTGCTGCAGCTCCAGGGCCCCACACGGGCCAGTCCATCCTCTGTAGTGCAGCCACACACAGGACCTCACTGTTTTCTGCCAGCTGATTTTTTTAATCAGCTGGGTCAACATCTTCAAAGAAACCAAGCTGTTAGGCTCTGGTTTTAACCTACAGAGCCAATCACCATCAGCACTAATTGGAGGGATACTGTGTGCTAAAAACTCCAGCATTTACGCTGTGTCTCAGGCAGGGTTTGTGTGATGGTCAAGGGACCCTTTATGATCAGCTGTCTCAAAACGACTCACTGAAGGCGACTTAATGCTTGTTTGTGATGAGCAGCGTGTTTTCTTTTGGGCACATGCCAGGGAGGCAGAACAGAGAGTCATGCTCCACAAAGGTGGGGGTGGGTCCTGTGTTAAGTACCCTGAAACCGCAGAGGTAAGTGCCCAGGTGCAACTGCTGGAGACAGCAACTGCCCGTGCCCGATCAAAGCACAAAGTGAACTGAGTCTGGGGGCTACCCTGATACCCCTACCACCTTCTGGAAAGTTCAAGAAGGAGCTCACTGCACCTCTGCAGCCATGCAAATGAGTCTCCACCTCTGGGAGGAGTCCAGGAGACCCCCGACCACAGAAAAAGGTGATCGGCCCTCAGCCAAGTGGTGGGTTTCTCCACTCTGGGTGGCCAACTGACCGAGAGGACTCTGATTCAGAGGCTGAGAAGATGTTGCTGGATCCACAAGTGGTGATCCTATTTCTTTGCTTTCTCTCTTTCTGTCTTTTCTCCTTCTATTCTGGGTTTTTTATAAGTATAAGAACTTGCCTAGTCTTTTTGTTCCTTCTGCCACAGTTTTAGGGAAATTTTGTAATAAAACTAATTATTCTTTTTCTGCCTCTGGAGAGCCTGTGGTTTCTCCCATGAACCGCACACAGTATTGTAAAAGATCACCTCTCCCTACCCCTGCCGAGAGGGATGGGACAGTTTGCAACTGGCACTGAGCATCACATTGTGGGCTGCTGCCCTACTCTCTGTCTCCCTGGATAGCGATTTAAAGCTCTCATAGGCATATCTACATGGTCTACAGCCACTCTCTGACTGCAGCATGAATGTTTCCATTATAATACAAGCCTTGGAAACATATTCCAAAAACCTAGAATCATAGAATCATTTACGTTGGAAAAGACCTTTAAGATCAGCAAGTCCAACTGCAAACCTAGCACTGCCAAGCCCACCACTAAACCATGTCCCTAAGCACCACGTCTACACATCTTTTAAATACCTCTGGGGAT
>NW_009629223.1:2850-11302 GCF_000690535.1 Cariama cristata | reverse complement strand
GTTGTGACCCAAGGGCAGGACCCGGCACCAAGCCTTGTTAAATGTCACACAGTTGGCCTTGGCCCATAGACTTGTGCATGTCCAAATAGTGTATCAGGTTGCTAACAATTTCTGCTTGGGTTATGGGGGCTTCATTCTGCTCCCCATTCCTGTTTTTCGGCTCAGGGGAGCTGGGTATCCAGAGAACAACTGGTTTTACTATTAAAGATTGAGGCAAAGAAGGCATTAAGTACCTCAGGCTTTTCCTCATCTTTGTCACTCTGTTTCCCCCACATCCAATAAGGACTGGAGATTCTCCTTAGCCCTCCTTTTGATGCTCATGTATTTATAGAAACATTTTTTATTGTCTTTTACAACAATAGCCAGATTAAGTTCTAATTGGGATTTGGTCCTTCTAGTTTTCTTCCTGCATAACGTCACGACACCCTTGTAGTCCTCCTGAGTTGCCCTCCCCTTCTTCCAAAGGTCGTAAACTCTCCTTTTCTTCATGAGTCCCAGCCAAAGCTCTCTGTTCAGCCAGGCCGGTCGTCTTCTCCGCCAGCTCATCTTTCGGCACATGGGGATGATCTGCTCCTGAGCCTTTAAGATTTCCTCCTTGAAGAACGTCCTGTCTTGAACCTGTCTCATCCTCCCACCTTTTTCCATGTGGCAGGAGAAGGTTAGCCTAAAAATGCTTTGCAATTGCTGAGGACTGATGATGTTTTGTAGTCCCAAATCCAGATAGGAGTTGCCAAAGGTCTTCTTTGCATAAAGGATTTTCAAGCAGAAATAATCTGAAATTCACTCTTTGCAGCACAGTAAAAGAAACCCCAGCAGAATATTATTCCATGTTTGGGTTTCATCATATTATAATTTCACCTGTCCATATTTTAATAGTTAGGTCTCCAGTGTTTAACTCAAAGCTCTCTCGTGCACCAGCAATGTCCTCATTCCTTCGTCAGGCCCCCAGTGCCATTTTCCTAATCAAGGCTTTCTGTGTCCCTCCTTCTCAGCCTGAATTTCCTCTCTTTTCCTTTGATACCTGCATGAGTTTGGAACACTTTAATTTTACATGCCAGATCTTGATTTTTTTGTTAATTTGTTTTGCTCGTTTTGACATAGGACCCTGGTGAAAGTATATGCTACTGACTTTCTGCTCTCCCAATTAACAAAGGCAGGGTGAGATCTTCACTACCAGGGATGTCAACCTGGCATATTTCACTGCAGAGAAAAAAATGTGTATGTTTTGAAAAAATAGAAAATTTAAATATTAAGAAGCTATTGTAAAGGAAAAGCTCATATGCATAACAAGGCATGCTCATGTCCTTTCCCTGTTGTTCCTTAATAATGTGGATGGCATTAGTCCCTTCCTGAACCCCGACATCTCAGTTGCTGCTGTGTGTGCGGCCCAGGTAGACGCTTCTGAATTAGCTTGCAATGAGTTATCTCAGCTGCTGACAGCAGCCCACCCCAAAGTAGCTCAATGTAAGCTACTGCCCTGAGCATTAAATCAGCTTCTTGGGTGAGTTTTGTAATTCAAAGAAGAACTTCAGCCTGGGAGTGAAGAAAGCATCTTTCCCTCTCCTGAGCCCTTGCAGACCTCAGTCTGGGATTAGATGTTCCCCAGGAGGTAAAGGGTTTGAAGCACCGCTCAAGGCAGGACAGGGACAAGTGCTTTAACCCCTGGGCTACCACAGGAGGCCACTTCTTCCTTTGACAGGGGTTCAGACAGTGAGCAGACAACACTTATGTTCATCTAGGTGTGCAGTGGATGGGTAAATGGTAACTTAACGTGAGATTTTTTTAAGTGAGAGACAGAAAATCGCTTCATTCTGGGTGAGAACAAGGGCAGTGAGGAGCTCTGCTGGGGTAAAGATGCTTCTGAGTTGCAAAAGGAAAACTGTATGTATCAAGGGATAGTTACTAGTGAAAATGGAGGCACCTACAGAGCCTGTAGGGATTTTGAAGAAGAGAATTTTGCTGTATCCCCAACGTCCATCATCGTGCCTGAAGTCACACAGGGAGACACTATAGAGGAGAGAGTTGAACCCATATTATCAGAGGTTTCAGGTGTACGCCAACCTCCCTGCTCCATTTACCGTGCTGCTAGCCTGGTGATCCTCAGTGGCTCCAGACTGTTTTCTGTATTCACTCCTCTTTCTCAGCTCAGGGAGAGCTGAGCATCTGGGAGCAGCATGGAATCACAGGTAAAGAGTGAAGCCAAACAAAGGAAAAAAAAACTCTGGATTTTTTTTTCATTCTGCAGCAGGTTGATTTATATTTCAAGCTGTGGTGGGTATAAAATGCTCATAGATATTCTAGCCCCTTCTTACCTCCATGGCAGCAGGGGAGCATTATCTTTGTAAGAACTGAAGGCAGAAATACACTGAGGAATATATCTACCCCCATGGCTTTTCCTGCCATCACATCCCGGCAACTTCTGGATCCACTGAATGAAAACAACTTCAGACAAATGGTTTCTTACTGAAAAGGCAGCAGAAGCAGTTTTCCAAAGATTCCAAAATTTACTGAGCTTGTAATGACTGCAGCTGGTCACCAAGACCCTGATTGAGCGATCAAGATGTTCATAACCCAAGGCGATGCACTTATTGCTTTTTCCCTTGGAAAAATGAAAGTAAGTATGTGTTATATCTTCTCTGGTTCCTTTTTACCTCGGTGAGAAAAGCGCGCAACAAAGGCTGTTCACTGTTCTGCGCTTTTTGACTCTTTTCTTATCGTCTGCCTGAATCCATGTCTATGGCTGGCTTGTATAATCCCCTGTGGGTCCATGTGCATGGTTGTGGTGGGGCCAGTCTGCTCCCTGGAACGGTGTCCCACAGTGACCCATGGGGCCATCTTGCTACTAATAAGGAGAATTTCAGAAGAACGCAAATCTAGAGTGAATTTATTCTGAATCTGTCCAGGTTCTGGACATGTGGATAAAGCTCAGAGAGATTCATAGCCAGATTTGTCAAGTCACATGCATTGGTTATGAGATGTAAAGAGTTTGCCTCCTGCATCCTGTTCCTCCAAAGCCAGTTCTATATCTCTCGCAGTTGTAGCACAAGCTCCCGTTTTCTGTGAATATCTAGGACACCAGAGAAGGTTGTTGCGTGCTGGAGAGGTGGCATACGTAATATGAAGGCCCCGTAATGGGTTAACCATTCATTTAGCCTGCAACGTTGCTCACATCACACAGCCTCAGATTATACAGTTGCATGAAGGAGTCGCAGGCACAGGGACAGAAGAAGGTTGAGAGGTCTGGAGATCTTCTGGTATAGTGAGATCAAATGGCTGAAGGCCTGGTCAAGACAAATTAAAACAAGACACATGCAACACAATTTTAGTATGAAGGACAAACTTCTGTTGGAACAGATTATGATGGGACTGGGTGAGCAGCCCATCAGCAGCTCTTTCTGAGTGGTAGGTTTCTGCAGAACTCACTGCATGAAGTCTCGTGGTTAAGTTATGGAAGAAGTTAGACAAAGTCATCAGAGTATTCACCTCTCACCTTAAGTGCAATGAAACCAATGTAGATTCCAAAACTTACATTTCAACCTTCACTGAGGTGTATTTTATTAACCTGCTTAATTATGTTACATAAATCTCCACTATGCTAAGGTTAAAATGCAGCCTCTGCCCTGATGAGTTTATAATTTAAATAGATGAGACACATGAGTTTAAGTAGGAAAAGGATGTAACACAGAAACCAGCAGTGCAATGATTTGTAAATTTAAGTTGTGTCATTATCATTTTAAAAATATCAGTGGTGTTTAGTGGAAAGGATTAGTAAAATGTAAAGGTGAAGGAAGAGAGGACACAATAGAAAGGCAGGAAAGAAAGGGGAAGAACGGGAAATGGAGGGCAGTAGTGAAGGGATGATGAAAGACAGCAAAAGAAGCAGCTGAATTGTCTTGAACACCTGGATGGTCGTCTTCAGCACTTGTTGTGACAGTTATCTATTAGTTTGTGACAGATACCTATTCGTTGTGCTGACCTAATTTTTCACCAGATCCCTGGAGCTGGTTACCCCTTGAAATGTTTTTCTTTTCCAAACCCACAAAGATGATAGGAAAAAAATTGTATTTTTGTAAGGCTTGCCTTTCCTGAAGGGGAATTGTTAAAAATCAACACCAGTCACATGAATGCCATCTTTAAAGTAGAGATGATAAGACCTTTTAGTTAATTTTATTGCATTACATTTCATTTTATAGATGTACAGTAAATTACACTTCATTTTCTTGCTGAGCATTTAATATTACCTTACCAGATTTTAAATGGGAATTGCAAAACCTCTGCTGCGTCGTTTGGAAATTACTTAGTTACACCACCATCTCTAGGAACTTTTTGCACGCACTGACAGCTTCAATTCCTGCAACATCATAAAGTAAGTCTCCAAGAGACCCATCCTTCTTGTGTTTCAAAGGCCACCTGGACTCCACTTCGTAAGGTTATTACAATGAACTGGCTCTACGCCACTGACATCCACTGTCAGGTCTTCTGGTGACTGCAAGATCATTGATAAAACAGTACAAAATGCAGTGATCTTCCATCCTAACACGTCTGTCTCAAACCCTGCACTACTGGTGATGGAGTTGTGGGGTTCACCTACAAGTATCTGTCTCGCTGATTTTGTCCTTCTTGCTGACAATAACAGGAAAAATTAAAGACATATATCTTCAGCCTTATTCAGTGCCCACATAACACCGTTGTACAATAAAGTTGATTTAAGTCTGTTCCTGTAGATTTGGTGCTTCAGTTTGCTCTTTATCACAAAGCTTTCAAAACCGCAGTGTCTGTAGCTCTCTGAGCATCCTCACTCTTTGACTTCCCACAAACGCTTGACAACACCAAATATTTGGGAATTACCATCACTGCTGTCTCGCAGATTGGTTACTATTGAACAGTTTCCAATCTGAACTTTAAGGCTGCTTGATGGGTATGTCCAGAGATTTTAGATTTGTCTAGCCTGAGAATCAGGCCAGTGACCACTTCAGGGTTTATCTTGCCCACCAAACTGGAATAATTCCGAGGTAACGGGTGGTAACATTTCTGAGTGAGTGGAAAGTCAACTTTTCTCCATCACCTAAGGTGTGGTGCTGAGTCCGGGCACATCACGCTGTCCCAGGCCAGGGCAGGCGAAGGGACAGCAACAGCGGTCAGGATGGTAACACCAAAGGAGTTAGCTGGCACCGTCAAAGGCAACATGGATCAAACATTGCCAAAAAACATAGCAGCAATACCTGACAGATGTAGGACCATTGGTATCATGCGCATTTGAAGCATGCTGCTGCTCTGGTATTGTGGTATTACATTGCAGAAAGCCTGCAGGTTTTTTTTATTAAAGAAACTCCCCAAAAGAAACTCTTTTTCTCACTGATGTTTTGTCTTAGTGAAAATGCAAGACAAGAAGGTGCTGGTCAAACAGTGGGGAGGCTCAGATTGCTAACACACAGGAGGGCACTGTGGAAAGCCCTTCCAGAGGCACCACTGACTCCCTGTAATGTCCGTCAGCGTGGCTGTCCTTCAAATGCATTGAACCGTAGACTGAGTACAGATAATTCCAGTTTCTTCTCCATCTTGGCAGCAAAACTTTGAGGCTGTAAGGTACGCAGGGTTTGTTGCCGCGTGCTTGATTTTACTATCACTGGGTCACAGTTTCTCCTGTAAAATGGGAGTTATGATGCTTGCCAGTGATATATTACTTTGTAAAAAGTGCTATAGAAGTACAACAACTGTCATATTATCCTGCTTTTATATCACTCCATAGTAAATTAAATTTGAGGCCAAAAGGACTGTTCAGCTGCTGAAACTTGTGCCCTGTTTTCTGCAAGGGAAGCCTTGAAATTGGATGTCTGATGTCTCATTTTGGAAGGATTGATACTAGTACTGCTTTTCTTGAAAATACAAGAGTGTGTTGCTGGTACTGGGAGTTTTACTTACTTCTGTTGAAGTTTTTGTTGTTTCTCTTGCCTGAAGCTGCTAGTTACACAAAACAGAAAATATCCAAAGCTGTATTCAGTAGGATGAAATACTTCTGCCAGCACTGGAATTGATGAAGTCTTATCTCCAATGGGTTTGTATGTTATGTTTGGCTGTCTACAGTTTAATAAGGTGGACCTCTGATCTAAGGGTTTTTCCTGAGGTTGAGGCATTCATTACCTCTCCCTCCCATGTGAATTTGCTGGCATAGACCAGCCAAGTGGTTCCACCTCTCCCTTGGAGCCGGCAGGAATCTGGGACTTTTTTTTTCTATCCAGCCACCTCTTTACCCCAAACTGTAGGAACGTACTGGCTCAGATATCACCCGAGGCAAGTGTTGATGCCCAGCAAATCCACAAGTCATTACGTGGAGACTGATGGTCAGCTAGACACAGGGAACTTCATGGAGCTAGGTTAAAATGAGAAGCTTGTGGATAGGATCTAAGAACTCCTTACAGAAGGGCTGGGGGGAAAAAACATAATTAAGCATGAAGGAGTCAGGATGTGAGTGTTGCTTTTTATGTCTCTTACACACCTCAGGTTTTCCATGGTTCCAAATGAAGATAAGGCTTAAAGATTTTAATTTCAACCAGCCAACGTGCAGCCTATAGCTGTTAACCTGAATAAGATAAGGAGAGACAGGCTGAGGATTTGGAAGATATCTGAGGACAACTGGATGCCGGACATCAAATGGGAAGTTTGTCTTAGACATAAGATGGAAGGCACCATTGGTAAATCACATTTAGGCTACCTAAGGCCAAGGTTTGGTGCATCTACAATACCCAACAACGATGAAAAAACTGATATTCCTATATGTGTTGTCGCTGCCAAAAAATTCTCCATTTGAACAAAGCACTCATGCAAAAGTATAGACGTGCTTTGCTGAGAAGGCTATGGAGCGTGTTCAAGCTCCCAGAAGGTGAATGCAGGCTCTGGGGCTCAAGCTGCACGGGACTCAATAACTGTGTTAAGGTGTAACTAGATTAGAAAGCTGCTCTACCACCTTGCAATTTACTGTTTCCCAGGGAATAAGATCAATTAACAAAACAAGCCATGATAAAGGATTATTCCATGGGAGCAATTATGGGGTTTCCATCCCTTTTTCTGATATGCATCTTTCTGGTCAGGTCTGAATCAAGTCACCAACTGCATGAACAAACTGTCTGGTTCAGTCTCACTTCTCTGTATTGTTACAGGTTGCACAATTGTAAAACCAGCATTCCCTTAGTAAAGGTAAATAAAACAAAGGGTGAAAAATAAACCTCAGTAATCTAGTTTTTTAATGGTTTACAGAGAGAGAAGAGCTCATCTTCTTTCACAGTGTTTGTTCTACCTTTGAAGAGAAACATCTCACACTTCTGCTCTGATTTCCTTCAGGGATTGCATTACCATAGGTTCTGTGGCTTTGACATTGGAAAAGCAGCAGTACTTTTGCACTTAGCTTAATCTTAGTTACTATTTTTTCTGCAGCAGCAGTACACAGTACAACTTGGGAAATGTCAGGAGGCAAAACACAATAAGAAGGCATTTGAATCATATCTCTGTCTTGATTCCCAGCATTAAGCCAGGCAACTTCTTCCCCTGCTCCATGAGTTGCTTACTTCTTATTCACAAACAGAGACAGAAAAAATTGATGGCAGCTACGTGCTGGGAAGAGATACTGATTGTTGTAATGCCGGAAATAAAAAAACACAACCTAAATCACCTTTAGCTCAGACTTATGTAATGATAAATAGGAATAACAAGGTCATCCAGATGAGTGACTAACCATAGGGCCAAATCCTGATGTTTCAGCATGCTTTTATTCAGTTCTTATTCAGGCAGACTGGTAAAGCCTGATAAAGCTTCATAAGAAAAACAGAATTAAGTCGATGATTGCAAGAAATGGGGGCCTGGGACCTGATTCTTTGACCACGGACCAATTTCAGTGTAATGCAGCTGACGTCAGGGTGACAAGCTCTGTAAGAAGAGGTAATAGATTTTTATTAAACTGACTGATACATGCCAACTGAATTATGCTTGTTTTATACAAGCAAAATTGCTCCTACTGCATTAGATGGAAACTCTGGCCTTCACTCTGCTCCCATTTACACTGATGCAAGTCAAAGGTAATTTCATTATAAGTAATATAAACACATTATAGACAAGGCCGTTACACCTGTAAGGCACTGGTGTGAGCTGAACCCTTTTCTCTGACATTTCTACTAATGTCTGAAATGAAACAATGAAGTAAAATGTGGCGTTTTTTAAAATGTTAAACTTATGGTTGAGAGACCCGTGTGTAAAACAGGGGTGAACATTACTAAATCTGTTGGATTTAGGAATTCACAAGTAACACTTAGAAAATACCGGTGGTTAAATTGTGCAAAGGGATTGCCGGTAAAACTGTCTGAGGAAAGGGGAAAGCAATCCCCTCGTAGCATGCAAGTCATATGGGGAAAGGAGATTTTTTGGCAGTGGAGTTTGTAAAGGGAGTAAGCCATATTTGCAA
>NW_009629223.1:1899-2819 GCF_000690535.1 Cariama cristata | reverse complement strand
AACCGCTCTGCCTGTGGGTGTTTAGGCTTCTTTTCGGCACAGCTCTCTGCCACCACAGTGGTCCCTCAGGCAACTGGCCCAGTGGATGAGAAACGGCAGAGTCCATGCTCGCCTCTGCACCAAGCCCTTTTCTTTCCTTATAGAATCCTAGAATGGTTTGGGTTGGAAGGGACCTTAAAGCCCATCCAGTTCCAACCCCCCTGCCATGGGCAGGGACACCTTCCACCAGACCAGGTTGCTCAAAGCCCCATCCAACCTGGCCTTCAACACTTCCAGGGATGGGGCATCCACAGCTTCTCTGGGCAACCTGTGCCACTGCCTCAGCACCCTTGCCTCAGCACCACCTCCTTATATCTAATCTAAATCTTCCCTCTTCCAGCTTAAAGCCCTTGCCCCTTGTCCTATTACTGCATGCCCTTGTAAAAAGTCCCTCTCCCTCCCTATGAAGGGAGGATGGGGAGGAGGAGTGAAACCATCCGTGCTTCCCAGTCCCTTCTGGTTTGGGGGGATCCTTTAATGAGCCCCTCTAATATTTACAGACAGGTTGTGACAGAGATTAATTCATCATAAAGAAAATGCTTTGGTCATTTAGACTTTATTTGGTTTGAGTAGTCAAGGAACCACCCATTTTATTAGATATACCTCATAGTACTAAAAGGCTATGTGAAAGAAATGTGAAAAGAAAAAGTACATTTCTGCCCCCTGATTTCCAATGCATCAGTTTTCAGGTTGAGATCCTTTCTTGCAAGCTGTGTAAAGAGCAAATGCTGTTCTTGTAACCCTTCATCCTCACTATATCACATACTATTAATGAAGAAAGACCTCAGTGTTCATGTGCTGCATCAGCCCGCACTACATTGATTTTTTTTCTTTTGTTTAAAGAAAACATAAATTCACACCTATAGCTCTGCTTGGGTTGG
>NW_009629223.1:0-1868 GCF_000690535.1 Cariama cristata | reverse complement strand
GGAAAGAGCTTGTAAATGAAACAAGGCAGTGGTTTAGCAATTAGAGCCCAGGATTGAAAGTCAGCAAGGTTACAGTTCTGGGGGAGATTTGCTGTTGTTTGTCCTGATGAAGTTCCTCCTAAATGAGGTGATTATTGTAGCTGTCAGGAATGAAAAGGCAGGACACATTGATTTCATCCCCACTGCAATCTCCAGGATGTGCCGGTACAGAGCAGTCAATATGAATTGCCAATTAACAAAAAAACAATATTGGCAAGTCGGCAGTTTGAGAAAAAACTCCCTGCAGCCAGCAAATAAAACTCCTGCCATTCAAATCACCATCCTCGAGCAAAGGCATTAGCAAACCTGCCCAGAAAAATCAGCGAAGATGAGTTTTTTTGGCGTAGCTGAATAGCAAATCGTAGAGCTGAGAGGCTGTCTGCACAGGGGAAACTTAGCAGAACAGCTATACAGGAACACACTTCAAGTGCACACCCTATCTGGAGATAAAAATCACTTTACTTTGGAGTAATTATTCTGTTCTGAAAACACATTGGTTATTCAGGAATAAAGTATCTTTTATTTCAGAATTAAAGGACTCATACTCTTATTCTGCCATTCTGCTAATGATAATAGATACAGCTGTTGATTATAATAAATAGAGATTCTTCCACAATGGCTACTGTGGAAACCTTCCCCTTGTAAATAAGCCCTAGCAATACCATGCTTCCAATTACCTTTTATTTCAAATACAGTTCATATAAATGAATATTGTTGACTTACCTACAGATTTCAGCAATTTTAATGCAATTAAAATCATTACCGTGCAGCTTCGGGTTGAAAAAACAACTCCAGAATAGCAGCTAGGAGTAGTATCTTTGACATGATGGAGTGAACCTAGTTTAGAAAACACCCAGCAGCTATTAGTACCTGTTAACTGCACTTGCTAAGGAAATCCTGTCTCTGCAATAACAAACCTTGTGTGGTGCTTTTAACACAAGCTCTCAAAGGACTTGACCCAAGAAGTATCATTATCCCTCATCTGCAAATGGGGAAAGCAAGGCAGCTGTTATGATTTGTTTGATGTTGCCCAGCAAGCTGGTGAAAAACAACCTTTTGTTTTCTAATCCTGAACAGGGCGGCATACATCTTGTCTTTTCTAAAGAAGATGATCTTGTGGCAAGAGGTGGAGTGCGTTGATGGTAAAGGACGGACTATGGGCAAGTAAGTTGGCCTTCACAGTTTGTGAACTGACTCCGATTTGCCATCTCCAGCTGAGTAAAAAACACAATTCAAATGCCGACTAGCTCGTGTTTACTTTCAGAGCTGACTTCAAAGATCCCCTGAGCTGTTTCAGCTTGAGTCACCTCACTGCCGTCCCAGTGAAAGCTGGGGAAAACTATTTTTAAAAACATCATAACTTGAAGACACTAAATTAAGTGACACTTCAGCAACCCCTTGTAATGAACTTGCGATCAGAATCCACTCGAGTCTGTGGCACGCAGCTAACAACCATTAGCTAGCTCACAGGACACACATGCTTTAAGCAGCTGGCGCGTTTTGCTAAGTTTAAACCCTACAAACGTTTAAACCCTTCATCATTCAGCCTGGCGAAGGCCCGGGAGCACGTCAGGTGCCATGAGGAAGCACGGCCCGGCTCCTCATGGGTGGCTTCGCTTCCTCGCACTCCCACCCCATTTTCTGCAGCTTCCAGAGTGAATGATGACTTTTGGGCACAGCCCTCTTTGCAGATGTATCTTGTCTGGTCGGTAATTTCTTATTCAATTTTAACTGCCTTTCGAAGAGGGGGGATTGTATCGTGGACGGCGCGTTTCTGTCAACTCCAGGGTGAGACTGGAGCAGGCCGGAGCCGCCGCCAGAAAAACTAC
>NW_009629222.1:38763-60630 GCF_000690535.1 Cariama cristata | reverse complement strand
CTGCCTTCTTTAGGCGATCAGAGATGCTGGCGAATAACTCATTCTTCTTATTCTTCATTATCTCTGACTTTATTTCACACTTTTCTTGGAAGAAAAGGGACATGCTCCCTAGTGAATGAGAAGCCAGGAAGATAGCTACAGCAGCTCAGCACCGGGCGGCAGCCACCACAACAGGCTTAGGAACACCATTAGACATGCCCTCTACCAGTGCAGCCCCTTGTAAAGGTATCCTTTTCACGCTTGTGTATAACTGGGGGACTGGTGAATTATTGTTACTTTGTGCACTAAGCTAACGCTAAATGGGCACAACACAGAAGAGTGCTTTACAGAGCAGACCCCCGGCAGAGCTGTGTCCCTTTGGCCCAGCTCAGCGTGGGGCCGGTGAAGTCTCCTCCAGCGCTGCCAGCCCACTCCGACAGGGATCACAGCCAGCTCCAGAGCGAGGAGTCACAGGCACAGAACCACAGCTCTACTTAAGGCTGCAATATCACCTTCTTAGCCCATCCAAAAGAAATCACATGAGGCTGGGGGTCAGCTACAGGTGGTTTTTAAAATGCCTTTGTTATCAGTTCTCATCAAAAGCGTCCATCCCGCCTGCTGAAGAGAACTAAATGAACATTTCGTCTTCCTTTAGCTCTGTCAGGGAAAATACAACCCGAGAGCTGGTTTTGTCTTTAAGAAAGAGTTTAAAAAGCAGCAAGTATCACCTTCCATATTGTAATCAGAGGCCAGTATTTCAGCTACAGGCATCAGATCAAATTCCTAGAGTGTACTTGGCTTTCACCAAAGGGCATATATAAACAATAACGTACGGGAGGTCTAACTGTACACAGCTAGGAAATTGAAACATTCCCTTGAATGGCACTTCTAAAATATGCAGAGATATATACATAAGACATGTGAACAGCCAGTGGAATTCAGAAATCCTTTCAGTAAAACAAAACGCAACAGAGTTTTTCCCAAAGAGGCACACAGCACAGCAAGGAGTTAGGATTTACCTGTCTAAAGCTTACTTTACTGCAGAAATACTAACATCATTTACTTCCCCGAAGGTTGTCTTGCTCTTTTCCACAACAGATTGAAAAGGACCGCTTTCCCACCACGCTTCACCCTGCCTTCTTTCTGTCTGAACCTCTGCTGTCATCTCCGTACAAACTGGATTACAGTTTTCCTCCTTCTCTCAGGGATATGGTACTTACACTTTTTGATTTGCGTGAGCACAGCATGGGTTTGTTCCACTCTAGTAGCTGACCCGTGCAAACCCGTTTAGAAAACAGGTACTGCCACGGCACAGTGCTTTCACTGAGAAAGAAAAAGTTGCGTCTGTTGGTGCAGCAGGGAAGCAAGCTCGGGCTGCGATGTGGTCCACTACGTAGCTTGTGAGCTCTGCTCACGCTCTCCAGCAGGCCAGCCAGCCCAGGGCAAGAGCACTACTGCATTTAGATCAGAGGCCTCTCTTAATTATGACCAAATTATCTTTGCAGTGAGAATGAGTGCTTGTAAGGTATCAGAATCGAGCTGACTGACACACTCCAGTACCTTCGGGGAGGAACTCTGTGGTGGAGTTAGCATCTCATTTAAAAGAAGCGAGAACTATTTCAGATAAGTTTTAGGAGCGCAAGGTCCTCATCCTGCTTCTCTACTCATCAGAAGAGAGGTTATTTCCATTTCTCTCTTCTCCGCCAACTAAAGCACACGAGACATGTTTTGCAAGCAGCTCTTTATTGCGCTTAACCGATGCTCCTAATTGAAACATGAATTTTTAGGCCAGTAAGTGATACAGAGGATGAGGGGGGAAAACACACCTGCCTTTTCTGAAGGAAAAATTAGTAAGCAGATAGAAGACTTAAAGGGAAGTACTGCTAGCAGTACTATTAGTTAGCCATACAGTATCAAGGTTAGCAGTCTGCCCTCCAGCTCCATAGGAGAGCACGAATTACTGGTGTCATACTGTAACACGGCCTTCTGGTGAAATGCTTTCACACAGGAATTATGTGGGAAGCTGTATAGTACGAGTGCTGTGTTTTCAGAAAAGGTTTGAAGCCCTGGCAGTAGCCTCCATACCTCTAGCAAAGGCAATTAAAGCAATCATGAAAGAAGGGCAGCAGCCTCCGAGTTCCCACATCCTTCTGTTTTCTCTGCTGAGGTCATGGTATTGATTTTGAAAGTTTTGCTTTAACACAGATTCTTTTTTGCATTAGACCCACGACAACTGTCCATTTCTCTACCCCAAGCAATTAGCACCACGACTGCCAGTGGGGCATTGTTGCCCATAGTACGGTGGAGCCAATTATCTTGGGCTATAAAATGGGTTTGCACAAACATACCATTGTACATCCTTTGTCACCTGCCCCACACTGGATTTCAGTTGCTTTTAAAGACATCCCTGCCCTTTTTTCTGAGCTATCAAGCACCACATGGATGCATTTGATTTTGTTCAACTCTGTTAGCTCTTGCACGCTCAGAAAGCTTAGTTTCACACCTTCCCATTCATTGATATTGCTTGAAGTGATGTACCACCAGGGTTTTCATACAAGAGCAGCAGCTTTATGCTGTAGAGGTTTATTCTAATCAGGCAGTAGTGTCTTTTATAAATTAAAAAATCCCCACACATTCTAATTTAAACCATTAGCATGGCCTGTGGTTAGATGACATTATGTTGCTAATGGATCCACTGTGGAATATGACACCAGTTGTGCTGTCCACTGGGATTTACAGACATATAATACACATGTTTATTTCAACTCTAAAAGGCTGTACTAATGGTTTCAGCACTTTTGTGTTAAGTAATCGACATTCTCTCCCCCTTTGGCAGTGAATGCATATGTAATGCAATCCATGTTTTCCTGGGATAATTGGTCTTTCTTTCCTCAGAGGTACGATGAAATTCCAGACTAGACGTGTGTTAGAGACAAGTTAGGTTTACCTGTAGGTTGTCTCTAGTTTTCTTTCGTTTTCGATCTTTGAAAAGTCTTCCGGGTATTTTCAAAATGGTTGTGCTTTTTACTGCTCATCTCCTCCCTTCCCACTGTTTCGCTTCAGGCTTGTGTTCATCAGGACTAAAATGAAAACTAACACGCTAAGATTTTTGTGAAGATGCTGCTTCTACCGTAGTCCAAAACGGATCTAGGAGAGGCAATTCCAGTGGCACTACTGGTATCTGAAACGGGCTGAACTGTCAACAAGGACAGACACAATTGCTTAGCAAAAGGTACTATCAACGAGTAGTTGTGCTATGCAGTCTTCCATCTAACATCAGGCTTGCTTATCTCTAAAACATGAAAGTGTTTCCTTTGGGTGTCGGTATTCCGGCACCCAACTGTACATCTGCATTAACAGAGGATGCCTGTCTCTAAACCAACTCCTACCATCTCAAAAAATGCTAGCACACAAGGGACAAGCAAGAGCAGGCAGCTTTCCAGATGCTGCATTCAGCGTTAGGTGCGCTAGCAAACACAACACACTGTGGTAACGGCGATGCAACAACCGATCAGCTGAGAAATGATCAATACAGTCATGACGGAAGATCTTAAGCTTTCTGACTGGTTATATTTATTGTATTACAACTAAGCAACAATGAACATGGTTGCTGGAATGGCTTCCAGGTGGTTTTGACCTCCTTGTGTGAGATCATGACACACTCCCGTCTACCACACTACCTGAATGAAAGAACCCCAAAGGGTGTATCCAAGTCTGAAACAGATCCAGGGAGTCACGGGCTTACTCCTAGCAAATACAGCCATAACAAATGTGTCACTAACCCTCCAGTTGGTAGCAGCCAGTGAAAGAGGCAGATTCTGGAGGAAAAAAAAACCTCCCTCTTGCTGTTCACTTTTTCCTTTGTAATCTTTCCAGGTGGATCATGGTTCTAATTTGGATCACAAATGGCACCGAACCAATAAAGCACTTTGCTGTGCTGTTACGTTACCCCTCACCCGTACCCCAAAGCTAAGCTTTCCTGCAACCTACTCATACAGTTGGGCGCTGCGCTTGCAATGAAATCCAGATACACCAAAGTGTGTCTGTCTGAGAAAGTTCTACACGAACACAAATTTCAACTGTCTGCATTCAAAACAGGCTAGAAGATCTAAAGCTCTGTAAGAGGGTTCAAGTTATCAGAAAATCGAGTTGACTGCTCACCTTCCGCTTTCCTTCCCTATACTGCTAAAGTTCAGGTTAACCCCACTGCTTTGGTAGAGAACTTGATGATCAGAGTGCGCTGTTTCGGACACATACTAAAATTCAGAGGGAGAGCAAGTGAAATTCTGACCTTTCATTGAACATTTGTTTTATCACGGCTCTCCCCTGGACCTGACTTCCACTCTTTTTCTGAATCAAAGCACAAACAGAGCTAAATTCAGGAGGAAAGTATTTAGCTTCAGCTGAACAATACTAGATGTTGTAACTAAAGGAAAAGCATTCCTTATTCTGCCTAAGAAACTTAAGACGACATAGCAAAGCATAACCCTGCAAACATATGGAACAGTATTTCACACGGATCTGGAAATAAAAAAGGGAAAAAATAAATCAGCTTTCTCCGATTTATATGCATGCCACATGCAGAGAGTTACAGCAAAGAAAAAAAATCTAGAGGAGCACTTCCCCAGGGCTCACTAATATTCCAATTAAAAAACAAAAAAACCCCACCCAGACAAGGAAAAAGCTCTTTCAAATGCCTCCTTGTGCAACAGGAACTTTCTTAAAGGTGCTCCATGTGACAGTAAACTGCATATTGCCAAGTGTTTGGGATTTGCATATTCCTAGTCTGCCACCACAGCATGTATGCCTACCAGGCAGCTAGCGTCTGAAAGTCACCAAGTGACTATTAAATTTCACAAAGGAGGTACGACTGTAACGCTATACTACTATTAATTAGATTTCAACCAAGATAACGATTACCAGGGATTTGTCAGATTTGTAAAATTGTAACTAGTATAATTTCAGTGTTATCTAGGGACCAGAGAGAGACATCTCGCATTACATTCAAGTTAACTAAACATAATTTATAAAAAGGTAAATCCTCAGTACAAAATGAAATAATTTCAATCAAAACCACACAATCTGATCAAATACATAGGGAGGCTGCTCCTTCTGGTTTGCATTTAATGAGATGTTTCTAATTTGCATAGCTTTTTAGTAGGGGATGACGCGTCCAATTTAAAGTTCTCACATTTTCTTTTTCTCTCTCAAGTACAAAGACACTGCCACCTGCTTCGGAAGCGTCCAGCTGGCCAAGCTGTGTGGACAGCATCATTATTAAATTGTCTTCTCCCTCTCGCTGGCACCGGACCTGACCCACTACAGCGCACGCTACATCCTCAAAAGCGCTCAGCAACCAGAGCGCCCACTCTGAACAGAGAAGTGTAAAATGGCATCACTTCACAGACTTAAGTTACAGCCCTTCATTAGCTAGCCCAACAGCTGTAAACAATATTCCCAGTCCTCTTTGGATCAGGTACATGCTGCCAAGGTGACATTATAACAGTGCAACACCTATAATCCACAATCTTACAACAGAAAGTATTCTATATCCTGAGTCCTCCAGCAAATTGCAAGAGCAACAAAGCAGAATATAAATGATTCTAAACTTCCACCTGAATTAAGATGCCTCTACGAAGGGGATCTGCTTAGTTGCTATACATGTATGTGTGCTCTCCAAGATTTCTAGTGACTGGAAACTGTGATGCAAGACGAACAAATGCAACATTAACAATTAAATACCTTGATAACACCACTATTCTAATACCATAGCTAATAGGAACCTGAGATTTTTATAATTTTCTACTTAGTTGCTAGCATTGAAATCCCCCCACGACTTACCCTCATGTATCTCCACAGTAATTCCCACACCATTAGTTACTCACAATATTGCCTACTATCTATAAATGCACCTATTATGGTATGTGTGGGTTTAGAAGCAATATGTATTAAATTTCCTAACAGATCTCCTTCAATAGATATAAGACTCATGCAGAGAGAAAGCTAGTTTTGGGGTTTTCCTCCCCCCTCTTTTTTTATATTATTTTAATTTTTAAACCAAAAGAAATAACCAGCTCTAGAAGAGTACACAGCTTTAATCAAAGCCATTCAAGGAACAAGGTGGGAGATTATAACACTAAAAAGCACGTGCCAGCAGTTGGAATGGCATATGGAAAAAATGCAGACTACATTCATAACCAGGATGGAGGGGAAAAAAAAAAGAATCTTTTGAGAGTTGCTTTTGTTGCATATTCATGCCCCAATAAATTGCTTTAATTGGCTAAAAGAATGAGGAGGCAATCAAGAGTGAATGTGTTGTGCTGAGTATGCACATCTTAAGAATGTCACTAACATTTCAAAAACCACATTCTGGTAGATACCCACACCTACCCAAACATCTTTTTTCCTCTGTGTATTATTCAGACCATCACTGCTGACAGGACTGAGGAACTGCGTACGAAAGATAAAGCTACTTTGCAACACAGCTGTCTGTTAAGGTGCCCACAATCATTCTTCCCCCTTACCTCCCTCTCCCCTCCCATGAATAACCATACTTCAAAAAACCCCAAAAGACTAAACCCCCATTTTGTCCCTAAGATAAATATATGTACACTGCTGTGCAAACAGACAAGGGATGTTTGAGAACACAAATATCAAATAAAGCCCAAGGCATCAGTTCAGTAACCCACAAAGCCCTACCGACAGAGACCACATTGGGCCATCTCACAACTTCAGAACCCAAGTATTATATGTTCACTTAAAATGGGACACATTCATTTGCAGCTTTTCTTAAAAACGTTGCCAGGATGAGAGTCAACACTCTCTATGAACACATAAAAAGGAAGATGAAGAACTTGGAGATGCAAGGACATTAGATGGCCCTATCTTTAAGTGTCCAGCTGCTTTCAAAACTGAAGTGTTAAATATTTGACAAATTCTGATTCCTTTATGGGTTTTGGGTTAAACTCTGACCCTTACCCTTCCACATCACTAGTTACAAACATCCACTTAAGGGAATAGTGACCTTGCTATTTGATCACAATGAATTTGTGTATTATTTCAGAGAAGAGTATCTGCTTCTCACCTTGTTAGAACTGAGCCCATTCAGATTATAGTTCTCAGTTTGCCCTTCTACCTCATGGGCAAACATCAATTACAATGAGAGCAGCAGTTCTGAGTTAGGACTAGACCATGCAGACCTTGGAGTTAATGTACAGCAAGGGAGAAAGATGACCCTTTTTTCAGGTCCTACCACATGCTAGTCCTAGGGATCTCCCTTCCTCCTTTTAATTATACAACTTACTAACAAGCCACGTGTGTTTCTGAGCACTTGTTGATGAGTTCAGATTAGATGGGGACATGGCTATTTCCCTTTGGTAATGTAGTGAATAGTGAAGTAGCAAGCTAGTCCAAGAAGCAATTTTCACCCAAACTTCCTTCTAATTACCATTCTCATTTAAAAACAATAAAAGGTGATTTCCCCTGACAAATGAAACAGTTTGTTGATATCCCTTTGAAGATCAATTTAAATTAAATTCACCGTATAATTCTAAATAACCCATCTACACACACGCACATAATTTACTTAACCATCAAGAGATTCAAGAAGCTCGCACTCAGTCTTCCTCTTATAGCAGTTCAAAGTAATGCTTTTATTCCCCAGGACGAGCAGCAAGTAGCAGACAGTTCTCCCTTCCTCTCAATACTTTTTCTCCTATTACTTGTTCCTTTGCAGACACCTGGAATGCAGTCCTGGCCCCAATGGAAAAAAAAAACACCAACACAAAACCAAACACACACACATAGCTTGGGCATTTTACACCCCAAGCTCTCCACAGGCTCCCACCTACTCCTCTAGAGAGATGGTAGCAAACAAAAGAGACCAGTTAAGGCACTCTGAGGGCAGAACAGACTTGGCTTTTGCAAATTTTACTATCACTAGCAGGATCAGTGATGAGATGATCTGCATATGTTTAACCAGTTGTCTTCTCTGCTGGACAGTCTTCTAGTTTTATCTTCCATTAGCCCTATAAGGTATACCAATGATATGAGAAGCTCTCAAGACTGCATCAAGGTTCCCTCCTATGACCTCAGTTCACATTTGGATTAACAGGCTGGAGAAAGTATCTGGAAAGGAGGAAACCGAGTCTGCAAAAGCCATGAACTTTTAGTGCGATCAGAACCAAGAGAAAGCTGCAAGCAGCCTAAGAGAACAGCACTTGTAATTACAAACAAAATTATGCACAAAGGCAGAGATCAGCTGAACTCATTCATCATAGCAAAGTCTATATAATCAGTGCAGGCAAATAACCTGGCCACCATTACCAACACATCCAGCATGGTTCAAAATGTTTTACAACACAGCTAAAGCAGCCCAGGAGCACTGCCAGAGCCAAGCACTGCAGCTCAGCAGAAGGCAGCCATTCTGAAGTCACACCTGCCCATCACGGGCACACAAACTTTGAAAACACTCTATTGACCCCCACCAAAGGCTGCAAGACTAGGGGCTTGGACATATTTGTGAGCATCATGTGCCTAACCACATCTGTGATTATCAACACACACATCCTCAATTCTCAGAGAAATCAAAGAGAAATAAATCAAGTTCTAACTTACTCGGCTGTCTTGAAAGTTGCAGCTGTTGCAGCATCTTGAGTAGCAGCGGGTCACAAGCAACAGAGCATTATTATTATGAAAAGCATCAAATGTCACATTCATCCTTCTCATATTCAGTTGCATTGAAGTTAACAGGTTATCATCAGTCTCGCCCACTTGCTTTGTACGTGCAAATTGAGCATACACATAAAGTCGCATCCTGGATAGCGGGGAATGGTAGGGACAGAAGTCTCCAGTGCTGCAGACCATTACCTACCTTGAACAACTCATCTGTGGCTGTGATATTTCAAAGAACAGTCTCCTTACACATATGTACTTCCACACAGAATCCTGAAAATCCTATCGTTTGGCACCCAGATCTGCTCCTGCAGTTCTCTACGGCAGTAGCACAGTCAAGAGGTTTGTTTGTAATGCCTGTCCTGTTTCAGTGAGCCAAGTACTCTTGTGAATGCCTTTATCTCCCCGTTTCCCTTTAACCACAGCATTTACAGGGATTAACAGGTTACAGGCTATTGTTCTTTGAAAACTAAAATATGAATGCATTGTTTGGAAGCAAGTAACCACTACATTCACACTAAGATGTAAATCTCCACTAATATCACCGGAAACACAGAAAAAGAAAATCTGAACCTATGTGGTTTGGGTCATCATCTACCAAACACTGTACAGTGCAATACTCCTCTAAACAAAGAAGCTGAGTCTTCCTTGAAACTGGTACATGGAGCAAGTAACATTGTAGCTGAAATTATGACCTAAATAGGCATGTTATATTTCAAGAATCAAGAAGTTACTGTCCCTAGAGTCTCAATATTATGTCTGGAAATAATTCCAGTATTTTACAATATAATTAAATTCATTGCTTGCCTAGGTTTTAAATGCTGGGCTGGGAAAAAGTGTGAACGTGGGCAATGAAATGTGTGTAGTTATTATTGAACTTGGAGGATTTCTGGTCCTAGATAAATTTGCAGAACCCAGAATCAAATAAATGGGAACGAAAACAGGCACACTGAATGTTAAAACGGATATGTACAATGTCCTTGAAAACATCAGAAGAGCCACGTACCTGGCTCTGAACAGTGTACCACATTAATCAGTATTACCCTGGCAAAGAAGAGCCTATTACATTCCCTTACATCCCAAAACTTTTAGTGTCTTCAGTGACAAGAGAGCAGCAACTAGTATTGCTACTAGTACTTAAATCACCAGGGAGAGGAAAAAAATTATCTTTAGTGCAAGAATCAACTGGCATTCTATTTCCCACATGCACATCCCAGAGAAAAAGCCCACCAGGACCAAAGAACATGAATTCACAGATTCATACTCATATTTTCATAGAAGATGTGTCTTTAGTTTGCAAGATAGGTTAGTGGCTTTTGCTTACCTAGCAGGTAGGAGGATATAAATGAGGCAGCTCTATAACAGGGTCTCAGTGATAAAACTAAGAATTTGAAAGTATAAATTTAAAAAGTATTTATTTTAAATAAGACTTGAAGTTGAAAAGCCAATGAATTGTCATGTAATGGTTTTAATCTATCCTATTATTATATCCGCCCACTGAAAGCATTATTTTCTCCCTTCAGACTTAAAAACCATCAGAAATTGCAGAGTTGTCCCCCTTCAAGGCAAAGCAAAACACTCACATTTTTTAATTTCTCTGCACTGCCTGGAAGACATCTGTTGGAGAAGGTAGACACACAAAAGAACTGTGCTAGGCAGTGGGCAGGAACTGAATCAGCTTTCTCAAACACGGTGTCTCAGTTTCTCATCTAATAGAGATTTTTGAGGGACTCCAGAACACAGAAGTTTTGGAAGAGCTCAGCTTCCAGCCACCCGCTGCTACCAAGTCTCCAGTACACACTGCCTAACAACATACCTGTTAAGTGCCCAGGCTGAGCTCCAAGTCAGCCTAGGACCACCAAACACAGCCAGGGAAAGCAAGGCCGACTCTTTCAAGCTCCAGGATGCTGAACCAGGGGTTGGACTGGACGGCCTTTATAGGTCCCTTCCAACCCAAATGTTCTATGATACTCTACACCACACAGTGCACGGGCTGCTGCTTAAGACAGACCTTTGCTCTGCCTGGATATCGCTGTTCCTCAATTAATGGTTTCTTCACCACTGTCCAAGTTCTCAAGCAAGCCATTAACGTGCCCTAAGATTTATTAGCGGTTAATTTCACAGAAAAAAGCTTGAAAACTTGCCAGAATCGTGTTCAGAAAACTGGAAGCTGTCAATAATTCTAGGGGGTTTTGAAGAGATTTGATTGAGTAAAACCAGTACGACACGGAGCTTTTGAGCCCAGAAATAATAAGAAGGAAGAGTAAATTTATACTCCTCTCTTTCTCTCCTCACTTGGAAGTGTCTCAAAGGACATTAATTACACTCTCCAAAGATTCAGAAGCTTGGAGAGCTTGCTGGCAAGATGTATTTTCCCAGCATCTCACTGCTATAGATTAAAGCAAAGCATGAAGAGAAGTACAAACACAGGATACTGAACCTCTGATGCTTTAAAGTCGGTAATGTATGAGGTAACCTTCTTCTCCTGCCCAACACAATACACTGAAAATGCTTAGAAATGGTACCATGCAGCTGTCACTGTTTCACACACACAGAAATTCAGCATTTGCCATGACATAACATACAGTTACCATGGATATTTCCCTGTTCTTAGCACACTGGGAAGAAGAAAAAAAGAGCAAAAATCTCCATTATTCAATTGCACAGTAACCTTGAGCAAGTGTTGACGCTGCAGTGACAGGCACCATACTGGCTAACACGACAATGAACTTTATTCATCTGCAATAATTCGGGCAAACTAATCTATGCAGTGTTTAATATCCGGATTGCTTTGCTACATACCACACAAGGATTGTCACAGCATAATCATACCAATATCCAAAGGATCATATGAACCACTAATAAGCAAGGGAGAGTGAAAGTTGGTTTGAGACCAAGACCCTTCCCAACAGTAATAATTCAGGATGAGTCTTCAGTTTAGGATAGATTAACTAACAGAGGTACAAAGGAGGGTTACTGGCATAAAGGAAAGGGGAGGATCGGGGCTTAAGATGATGAACACTGCTCCTGAGAAGAACCAAACATGTCATGGCTTCTTTAAGCTTACCCCCAGGGGAGGATCTTGGGGAGAAAAAAAAAAAAAATAAATCCAAAAAAATGATGGCCCAAACCCCAGCATGCATTAGACTAGCTGTGAATTAGCAAAGAGCAGAGGTGACAAGAAGTTCCAAAGAGACAATGGGGGAAGTTGTGGAGCTTTCCAGTTGGACCAGCAGATAAAAGAAGGCGCTAACATTTCTTATGTCACAACCTGGCAAATTTGCAGCTAGGCTCATATGAAATGGTCTTCTATTACTGCAGGAGTTATGCTCTGTGTTCTGGTCAAGCAAAGATGCCTCAAGGCACTGCTGCCCCCTTGTAAACTGAGCCAGAAAACTTCCAGCTAGTACACTCTTCAGAGATTCTATTGTTTAAAAAACAACTAACCAAACAACAACAAATCGACCCAAACGACTTGACTAAACTTAATTTACATCAAATTCACTTAGTACAGGAGAGGTTCTAGTCAACTGCATTTTCAAATGAACAAGCAATTAATAAAAAAAGGAAATGTACTCACAGAGTGTTTTCTGCAGGGGTGGGTGGACTGGCAGGGGGTAGCAGGGAATAAAATAAGCCAAGTTTAACTCATTCGGCTGGAAGTAGCTGCAATAGCCTGGCATTTCCCAATTCTCACCTGCCTGTCTTACCAAGAGGATTCAAACTGGAGCTGTAGAGTAGATTTTTTGCTACAACCACCCCATCACAGCTCAGGACAGCCAAATTCTCCAGAGACTCTTTAAAGTCTTTTGCATTTACAGTCCAATATATGCCATCATACATGAGCAAGTGACAGTTAGGACATGTCAACGTGTAACCCTGTCTCCTGCAGCAGTTGCCCTGGGTGTCACTCCTCTGCATTAACCATATGGTGTACTGCTCTGCCCTGCTGAGATGCTTTGATCCAGCAATAGATTCTCCAAGGGACATGTATCTCTTGTGGCCTACCAGAGTGTCAAAGCAAGGCTCAAAATCTTTTTTTTAAATTAAAGTGGAAGCTTGAGATCATAAGATGATATTAAAACAAAAATCTAAATTTAACCAAAAACAGTTCTAAAAAGTTCTCAGTGGCATTTTTCTTCCACACCATTAAACAAAAATAGACAAAAATGGCATTGAATCATTAGAATGGCTGTTGCTTTGGAAACCCAAAATGCAAACCAGTTGTACTGGTGACTTGGGGAGGAAGGGGAAGGTGCTTGTCTTTTAAAAGATCTTTGTCACACTGTCTGCTCTGTAAAAGGTACAGTCTGATTGCAGTAGCAGTCCATTTGTTTGGGCACCGCAATTTTCCAAGAATGGAAAGTTTCCACTCTTGGTCAAATCGGACAGTCTCTGAAACAAAATACCAGTTTTTTGGACAAAGACTCCCATAGGTGACAGAATCTGCCTCTGTGATATCAAAGCTGCTAATAGCTTCAGAACCAAAACCCCCTAGCAGCAAGTTTTGGACTTATTCTCAATACATAGAGCATATCCATCCACACAGTATTCTGCTGTAGTTATTCCCAGCCTATCAGGCAAGTTAAGAGAATATTGAATGAACCATAGCACAGGAAAACATTGGCGCTTGCCCCATCTCACAGAACTCAACAGTAGAAGAGGAAATCATTGCTTGTCTGCCAAGCTAGCGCTCTAGCTCTACACCATCCTGCCTCTCCTTGACAGTTTTCAAAACAGTTTTATATTAAAAAAATAAGAAATGAGCTTTGAGGGCATCTATGCGTATCATTCACACCTAGCAGCAGCAGCAAAATATAACTTTAATATAAATTCAAACACTTGCCTTGACAGTGCTTGCAATAACAGAAAGCAGAATTAACTAAGCCAAAACCCTGAGACAGTGGCATGGTAGGACCAGGACCCCATAAGGAGCAGGACAGCCTGTCTTCCCCAGTCTTCCCTCTAGGTTCGTCAGGGTCTCCAGCGTGTACTGACCGCTACTCATGTGCATCCTGCATATTCCACAAGTGTAATTACTCCCACTAGACCCAGCCCGTTTCTCAAAGACTTAGCAAATTTCTGCAAGGGAGTTGTGTGTTACCGTTCCCTCTTTACTCTTGCAAGACATACTACTACGGTATCTGTAATAGTTGAACACTATGAAGTGTTGTTATAAATTATTTAAAGAGTAATTGTCCAAATAAATGAGCAAGGTACTGCTTATTGGGGAATGCACATTTGTTTGCTAATTTATAGTAACTAGTCTCCCACAGAAGGCTTCAAGGCCATTACTGTGAGTTAGTATAGTCCTACAATATGTTATATTGTTTTGGTTTACCATACCCCTGACAAACACAATAAAATCAGATTTTTTTCCTTATGTTTCATACTTCTAAACAAATCCTTGGCAGATATCCAGTCACATAAGAAACACCAGAATATTTCAAGACACACAAACTACATTTAAAAGAACTGTTTTGGACAGCAGCCCCTGTCATTATAAGAGAAAAAGAATCAATTCACTGAAGCTGTGAACAGCTAGTCAAAGTAGGGGCTTCAGCAGACTAATTAGGAAAGTGCATTAAAGACTCTAATGGTCAGAGACACTTGGAGTTAATGAAAGATTTTCCTAGTACAAAATATGTAATACTATATCGCATTACACAAACATCGTCATCTAATCCCCAATATTAAGCAAGCCAATACCCACATCCTCCAAGCAATACCATCTAGAATTTGCCACCTGCTGCAGAATTACCACAAGCTCTTACACACCGATAAAGATGAAATGCCCCAGAGAACATAAGAACATTACATTTGTGAAGACAGTGTTGGTATGCCCCAACTGTTCCTCCATTTTTTGTTTATTAAGCACAACAACTTGTAAGAATAAATAGTGATGTAAATCCAGTTTTCCCATATCTCAGAAGAGCGTACCATCATTAAATGATAGTATACCTCTAGGCCTAAGAAGATGTGACAGAATGCTCTCATTCTTTATTCCTCAAATTGTGCTATTTCACATGGCATAATATGCACCTAATTATCAACTAAAACAAACAACATACCTGCATTCCTGAAACCGATGCCTTGAGCAGAGGGGTCACTGCGTTCCAGATTCCATTCCCAAAGAAACCTGAAATATGAAAAAATATAAATAGTGCATACAGCACAGCTAAGAAGCCAGGTTTCACCCATCTTAGGTAGCACCCTGAAAGATAATCCTGCCCTTACTGGCACTTCACCAAATACTTACTCATTCACACAAAGTGGAAGAGCTAGTAGAGATATTCTACCCTAGAATATCCTATAGACAACCAAATAGTTGCAAGACCTGGGAAACAGTTGCTTTCAAAATCTCTCAGAGGAGGGATTTGAATGTGTCCCACATGCTGGATAAACGGAAAGAAAAAAAGATGCAAACCACTGAGTTAGCAAGTAAACACCATTAGCCACAGCATCATTAGCAGACCTTAACTACCTAGGAGTCAAAAGTTAGGCAATTCAGCACTCAGTATCATAACACACAAACCTTCTGCCTATATTCCAATTTAATGTGTCTAAAAAACCTTCTTGTTTTTAATGAAAAACAACAATACAGTTCTTCAGGTAAATCTTTAAAGAAGCTCCTGGATAATTAAGTCCTATTTTAAGAAGCATCTTGGACAGATAAAGCCATGTTTGGAACATAAGTTCGATACCCAATTCTTTGGGTTTTTCAAGGATAACTAAAGTAGCCTTTGTAATCCCATTCTACCCGCTTTTGAAACACCTGCTCCCACTTCCCTGCCCACTGGGTCTTGTCTATTTACACTTCCAAGTCTTTAGGGCAGGGACTGCTGCTGACAGGAATGATGGAGTCCTGAACTCAGCTGGGCCTGCAGGCATTCCTTTGATGCAGACCATAATATGTTTATAGAAAGGAAAAAGGCTATATTCTTTAGCAGTTAGGCCAAGTTTGAATAAGCAACCACCTATTTCTGGCAGTAAATACACAAGAGAACAAGCAATACTATCTTTGATCTACGCTCACCTAACAAAAAAGGACTGTTTTGACAGGTAATTTCTAATCAAGAGAATAATCTGGACAGTGCATTGCAGCTAACGTTAGTGAACAACATTTTATTAAATTCATATACTGGTGAATTGTCAGCAGTTATTTTAGCCTGCGTGTAGTGCAGCTTTCAGCATTATCGATCATGAAATTTTAATATAATGCTTGGAAACATTCACTGCCATTTCAAGAACACCATGCGATTGATTTAGAACTTAGCTGCCCCCCTGAGACAAGTCCTTATTGTCTGGTATCCTCCTCCTCCTCTCCCTTTTCAGCTCAGCTGCTTACTGCATAAAAAGTTGCTTGAAATTTAAGTTTACTCAGAACCCGTAGGCCATACTGGCCTTTACGCTATTGCCCATTACTGAAACTCTGTGCTTCTCCACAGCTCTCTATTACTGTATAGATTTACATCATTTTTACCTCATTTGATGCTGTTATGCTGGGCTCCCTCTTGCCCAGCTTCATGCAACAGTGAAAACTCAAATATAGTCAAGTTGTCTGACAAGTAAATGCACCCAAACCTGAAATTTTTAACACCTTGTCACCCCACTGCCCTCATAATTAATAGTCCACTGTCATTTGCTTTCAGATACAACTTTTGGATAAAACCTCACCTTCAAAATCTATTTGGACTGTAACCCACCACGTGAATTAGACAGAACTTCAAGGCTATTAAGAAAACAAACCAACAAAACAACAACAAGAACAAAAAGCCAGGGAGGAAAAAAAAGAGCAACAAACACAAACCAAAAAAGCAAAAACCCACCCACTGCTTCCTCCCCACACACCCCTCTGTCCAGTCTTCATCTGTTGAATATTGCCTGACTTCGCTGACATTTCCTTCCCAAGACTGGAATTCTGCCTTGGACATTGATTTTCCCCCCAACGCCAGCAACTTGATTATTGCGATTCCTTGTAATTTGTCTCCCTTCCGTCGCTACATCAAACTGCAATATGGACAGAGCCAGCTTGCACAGCCCTGCCCAAGGCACCTGGCTGCATCAAGTATCACTTGGTGCCACATCAACAGACCTCCTGAAATCACCCCAAAATAAATACAAGCCTGATCCCACTCATGTAAAATAATATCTGACTCTGGATCAGGCCCTGGGGCACAGTTTCATCCCAACAAATTTCAGGCACTTATTTCATATGCTTTAGGAAACCTGGAGAGAGCAAGAAAGCTTCACACGTTCTCAGGGCAGTTCATCACTGCCAGAACCAGAGTCCTCCTAGGAGCATCAGAGCTTCCAAATGCCGAACTACAGCCATTACTTAACAGCGATATAAACCCTTTTTGGCATAGCTTAACTTAAAAAAACATGCACAACAAAAAACCCCCAAAAAAACAAACAAAAAAAACCCAAACAAAAAACTCCAACAACAAAAAGACCCCACACAAACAAAACATCCCAAAAAAACAACCAGCAAAAAAACCCCAACAAATTAAAAGCATAACCAGCTGTATCACTGGCATATTTAAAGTCTAAAGTGAGATCCTGGGCAAATTTAAGCAAGAAGAAACAGCTCCTCATTGTCCCACACACCCCAAAATCTGTTAATAAACCACAGGAGGAAAAGAACCAGCCCTCATTTTGCAAGGGGAGCTCCAGCCAGCCAGCTCCCCCACCTTGGCTCTACCCAGCAGCCAGTTTCTCAGAGACCTGCAGTAACTTTGCTTTCTATTTCTACTTTACCTTCACAAACATCGCAACGCTCAAACCTTTATGCTCAGCCTTGCTCCAGCCTCTGTGAAGCTCCCTGAATCACTCCCACCCCACAAAAAAGCAGCAGCAAGTCAGGCCTCTTAAGTGAAATTTTACAAAATCACTTTTAAAAGTAAGAGAAAACACAAGGCAAACTGGGAAAGAAAAAAAAAAGCAAGTAGAAAAGAAATAATCAGCCCAGCCCCTGCTTACTGCACTACAGTCATGTCCCTCAGGCCTGCTACTGGCGCAGGCCCTCCTCACAGGGGCTGATGGCAGGGAGGCCCAGGCGTTGGCGGGAGGGCGAGTCACAGAATCCATTTGGCTGGAAGAGACCTCTGGGATCAGAGTCCAACCTTTGCCCTAACACCCCCATGTCAGCTAGACCATGGCACTAAGTGCCACCTCCAGTCTTTTCTTAAACACCTCCAGGAATGGGGACTCCACCACCTCCCTGGGCAGCCCATTCCAATGCCTAACGACCCTTTCTGGGAAGAAAGGCCTCCTCATTTCTGGCCTGAACTTCCCCTGGCGCAGTTTCAGACCATGCCCTCTTGTCCTGTCATGAGCTGCCTGGGAGAAGAGACCGACCCCCACCTGGCTACCCCCTCCTGTCAGGTCGTTGTAGAGAGCAATCAGGTCTCCCCTCAGCCTCCTCTTCTCCAGACCAAACACCCCCAGCTCCCTCACCCGCTCCCCACCAGACTTGTGCTCCAGACCCTTCACCACCTTCGTTGCCCTTCTCTGGACTCGCTCCAGCCCCTCAAGGTCTTGTGGTGAGGGGCCCAGAACTGAACACAGCACTCGAGGTGCGGCCTCACCAGTGCTGAGTACAGGGGGACCATCACTGCCCTGGTCCTGCTTGCCACACTGTTGCTGATACAGGCCAGGATGAAATATCCTTGCACCTACCTTAGTGGCACCGTGCCGGCGAGGGACAGGGCCAAAGCTTGGGGATGGGAGGAATCAAGACACCAACCAAGATGTCTGAGGAGGGAGAGCTCCTCACCTTGAAGACTTGCTCCTGTCTGGCTGGCATAGCCAGGAAGAGGTTGCTGTACCCCTGGCTAAACCAGAAGCCCGTAAGCCCCTAGGCCAAGGGAAGCAGCCTCTGCGCTCCAGGGGAAACGTCTGTACCCTGCTATGGCCCTCAGATGTGCAAAAGCCCCGCACGTGCCCTCTCGAGGGCCTCTCCCCCGACCCTCGCCCTGGAAGGTTGGAAGGAGAAGCCGAGAGACAGTACAGGATATTTTCTCAGTAGAGCGAAGCTGTACAGAGACAGCCACGATTTGCAGAACACCAAATCGCCTCATTTGTTGCCCCTCAGTCTCCTGCAGGAACAATATATTATCCAGCAATGATTTCTCAACTGTGATAATTATCAGCAATGACAGGCTATTAAGGGCTTAAAACTGACTAGGGGAAGCAATACAAAAAAGATCTAAGCACAAGATAGACTATATTCAGAATTAATGGTTGTTCTCCTGGCCCTATCATTACCTTGATTTCCTGGTGTCCGTGATACCGCAGATACTCCAGTACCACGTCAACAGCTGCAGCCAGAGCAAAAACACAGGCTCAGTGGGGCTGGGCAGAGGTGGAGCGAGGGACATGGAAACAACCAAACCATGCAAAACAGAGCAGGGGCCGCTCTCGGCAATGCCTGTTGCCAAAAGGATTTCCAGGACTGAAAGCACCAGCAGTGCTAACTCCCAGTAGTGAGATTGCCTTTCATCTGGTCACTCCAGCTGAAGAAACACGTCCCTACAGCATTGATAGATTTCCCCTGGAGAAAATTCACATATACATACATACCTCTCCATCAACATGTTTTATAGGCCTTAAACGTAGGTTTGGATTCCACAAGCGCATCTTTCACTCAAAAAGTTGGAAAGCATGCTAGCAAATAAACTTAATGGAAACCAATCGCTCTTGCTTCTAGTCAAGACATAGAATGCAATGACTTTGTACACGAGTTTGCTATTTCCCCTACACCAAGACGGGACAAAGAGTTGGGCTAAAATGTAGAACATACAAAAACAAATTCCCGTCTCCCCTACATCATCCAAGACAAGTGGAAGAATTGTTCTACACAAAAGAAAGCAATCAGAGCCCCATGCACTTCAGTGGACCCATAGCAGCTGAGTTATGGGGCTCAATACTGAGGTGTACTGGCCGCACCGCACGGTGTTCAGTTTTGGGCCCCTCACCACAAGAAAGACCTTGAGGGGCTGGAGCGAGTCCAGAGGAGGGCAACGAAGGTGGTGAAGGGTCTGGAGCACAAGTCTGGTGGGGAGCAGCTGAGGGAGCTGGGGGTGTTTGGTCTGGAGAAGAGGAGGCTGAGGGGAGACTTGATCACTCTCTACAACGACCTGACAGGAGGGTGTAGCCAGGTGGGGTCGGTCTCTTCTCCCAAGTAACCAGTGACAGGACAAGAGGGCATGGCCTCAAGTTGCACCAGGGGAGGCTTAGATTGGATATTAGGAAGAATTTCATCACCAAAAGGGTTATCAAGCATTGGAAGACACTGCCCAGGGAAGTGGTGGAGTCACCATCCCTGGAGATATTTAAAACACAAGTAGACATATGCTTAGAGACATGGTTCAGTGGTGGACTTGGCCATACTAGTTTTATGGTTGGACTCAGTGATCTTCAAGGTTGTTTCCAACCTAAACAATTCTATGATTCTGTGCCGGCTGTAACCCAGTAATGCCACTAGACCACTCCCTTGAGGCAGTGGGACATCTGATCCCAAAGCCCGCTCCTTCCTGAACGCAGTGCAAGTGTCCCCTCCTGGGAAGACAGACCTCGAACTGGCAAGTAACAATATCAGCCAGCTAGGAGTAGTTTCCACCCTGCCCCAAAAGTTACACCGTTCCCAAAAAAGAGCATAAAATTAGAGAGGTACAATGCACAGCCTTATAAAACTAGAATACATAAAACTACCAAACTGGAAAGGTTGTTGGACACGTAATGAGACTTCCACAGAAGCTGCCCATACTACCTCTGCAGACTTAGCCCACGCTGAAATATCAGCCATGACTACTAGATCTGACACGAGGCCTGACCTTTAAATGTGTGTTTGGAGCAGGAGCTCGTTTTGGAGCTGCTAGGAAGACTTTGCCATCTTCCCTGCACAGAACTCCTCCAGAAGAATTAATTCTGTTGTCTTTCCACTTCCACAAACCCACATGGTCATTAAGAAAGTGGAATTGAAGTGCCATTCCCAAAGATTCTCAGGTGACTAAGCTAGCATGGCTAATGACTTTTTAATATCTTTTTATGCCTTCAGGACAAGTGATATAAGTAATGTAGTATTTTCTTTTCCAGTTGTATAAACCCATTTGTTTTTGTCTCATTTCAGAGTCCCTCTGGAGTAGCTCTCCAATTGGGCTTATTTTGTATTTGTTGAAATTTATATCCATCTATTGTCCTAGTAACAGGGTTGAAAGCCAGGAAACATAATATCTTTCTATTTCTGAGAAGTCATTTCTTTCTGGCTAACCTGGTCTCTCTGACCCAGAAGAAACTGTATCATCATTGAATTAATTTTCTTGAAAAAAAAAAAAGGAAGCCTAAAATGAAATAAGCCACAGGGAACGGTGTGGAATAGGAATAACAGCAGACTGATATGTTCATTTTATGTAACTACTTCTGCTCTTTTATGGGCCAAGTAAATTATTCTATTCTTCCAGTTCTTGTGGCTTGTTAAACATTAGAGGTCTTATTACAGCTGCAGCTAGAAGAATCTTATTGCAGTACTATTTAAACATGCTTTTGTTTTGTGCTTTTTTTTTTTTAAGAAATGCATCTGTGCTTAGAGTTACTATTAAGTCTAAAACAAAACCAGCCAAATATAAACTGCAAAAGAATTACAGTCAAATGAATTGCAGGAGGTAGATGTGTTTCATAGAAAGTAATACAAGTGCTATCATTCAGACCAGAGACTACATTAGAGGAATTAGAGACAGATTATTGTTCATTAGGATTTTATACTGAGACTCTCATGAACATTTAAGTAGGCCTGTTCACAGCATTAAAATATCCTCCTTAGACCAGTTCAGAAAGTAAATACTAGGAGACAATTATCTAACATGCCTTATTTTCAAGCCTATGTTGCAGGTGTCTGGCCACTTACTACTGAAGGAATCAAGCTGAAAATTGGTATCTGTTTTACCACCTAATTAGAATGCTGAATTAGCCACAACTGGACACGACATGTTTTTCTTACCCCTCTGGCCGAGCAGACCGATCTCAGACATGGTGGTAAAGCAGCCCATGCTCTCCCAGGGGCAGGCTGGTGTGAGACAGCACAAGGCTGCACATACATGTGGAGGACTGCTGAAATTCTAATTTCTCTTTGAAAAGGCACTCTACACCAAAGCAGGCCAACTAGAGAAGCTGTCTACAGGGGAATTTTGCTCTTATCAAGCTGAACATATGAGT
>NW_009629222.1:19353-38732 GCF_000690535.1 Cariama cristata | reverse complement strand
CCTACAGTTTTTCCATCCCTCCAGGACATACATGCTGAACCTACTTATGGAGGTGATTTTACCCCAATGCTAACCACCCGATCTTGTGGGGCAGTTGCAATACAACAGGGCATTTCATCCCTTCCATAGTGACCCACAGAAGAATGCACTATTGGGCATATCAGCCCAGAGACTATACGGCCCATATGGCCGTTATCAGGACTTGCAAGCACTGCTCTAACAGACAAGTAAGACCTTCGCTTGCAGAAAAGAAACTACCTCAGGAATAACAACTCACACAGAGGCAAACCTCTGCGTATTGCCACAAATTGATACCAGTGGATCCCTCTCCGGCACAGCCACAGGAATAATCCATTAGGGTGTTAGCATTCTCCGCACCAGGAGTCTCCCACGTAATCACCTTTAGCTAGAAAACCACGGTAGGCACATCTTCTGTTCACCTCAAACTTTGTGCTGCAATGTACCACATCACCTCCCCCTGTCCATCCAAATATATGATGCTTTATTCTTTTTTTGTGGAAGGGTGACTTTCCCTGGCTTAGGCACCAGCTGCTGATCTTCCCTCCTCTCCGAGAACCAGAGACTAGCCAAGCTCTGAGATGCTCCCACTAGGCATTTCCATGTTGCATATGGGTCCAGACAAAGCCAAGGCTGTGCCAGCTGAAGGAAGAATAGCTCCTGTCTCAGACAGGTTTTTCAAGCAGCTTGTTCCTTCCTCTGTGCGAACATGCACTGACAGCCTGTCTCTCTCCATCTTCAGCATCCCAAACTGGGGTGTTGGACTGCAAGCTGCCACCGTCTGCTGATAGCTCAGGCCTTTAGTGATGATGTGGAAGAGGTGGTATTACCAATAAAGGAAGATCACACAACATGTCCTATTCCTCAGTCCCATTCCTCTTTCAAAAAATTACCTACTAGGCTGTGGACAAAAAAGAATCTCAGAATCCAGCTGACTGCTACTTAGGCTCTCTGTAAGCAGAGACAAAATAGATGACCCCTGTTTCAAAGCCCGCTCTCACAAAGTAAATGCTTATAGCTCTCCTACCACCTGATTTCTCAACGGTCATTCCCACAGAGAGGAAATTATGGCCTTCCCCCCTTCCTACTGCGCTAACTGAGCCTCTCAAGCTGAAAATGGTCTGCTAAATGCCCTTCAAGAACCAGCCAAAGTGGAGTAATGCGATTCCTCCTTCTGCTTGTGCTATTGGGGGCTTAACGACGTGACTGCAGGGGATTCATATATGTCCTATAGCAAAGACCCTTCAGCATTCCCCCAGTCCGTTAAGCTCCCCTAAGTAAAGTAGCATATGATAGTTTGCAAGCTAAACTCTCCTCTGCCAGCTTTTGCAAGGACCAGGTCTGGCTTGCTCCACCCTTGGAAAAGCTCAGCTCGTATAGCACTGCTTGCCAGCCATCCTACCAAAATAGCTTTATATTCCACTACAGGTTTCCTGTACAGCCAAAGCAGCATTTCCATGAATTTGCAGTCAATAGATTATTTTTTTTTTTCTTTTTATGTTATAGTGACAAGTCGGAAAGCTTTATACCAGAGGATTTATAAAGCAGGTTAGCCTTAATTGGCCCTGTATCTTCCTCTGGCCTTAACACACATGCTAAATGGGTGTAAAAGTTGTTGTATCAGCAGTTCTTGATTATACTCCCTTTGTAAACCATCACACAAGAGACAAATTAAGGCAATGTCAGATTCACATTCCGGAAACTTGTACTTCCCATTGTAAAGCTGCAAGGCAACAGCACCCTTGATCATTACAGAAAATAATGTCAGTTTTAAGTACAATATTAAATTGTTTTGCATTTAAAGTATTTCACTTCAAGTACACTGAAGATGGTTATCAGTTCCATTTGCTTCAATGAATTTTCTGAGCAAGTACCCATGGTGTGGTTGTGCCACAGTTCTCCTCCATTTGACTCCAGACCTTGTTGTTATGATGTGGTTGGCTCCTAAGTACACTTACCCTTAAACACATTATAGAAAGAAAGATCGATACAAATTAGATCATTCTGTATTAAGATACCACCCCCCCAAAAAAATCCCTTATATTTTAATCCTGTGATTCAGGGTAATTATGAAAGGCCTGTTCAGTGATGAATACACAGATAGGTTGACATTAAAGCCACATTTCAGCTATTCTAGTCTGTAGTGTAATGATCACGTGTCCAGTAATAAAATTAATCTGGCCTCTTGGAGTTGCACCCTCAAATTCTGAGCACGCTCCTCAGACCCTCTCTGCCATACAGAAGAAATGCTTCAAGAGGAGGAAAAGAGGGTGTAGCATTCCCCACAAAAGTTGAGATTTGCTGCCATACGCCTTTTCCCTTTTTTCCCCGTGAAAAAAACTTCCATCTGCCTCCTGCCGAGCTTGCTACAGCATCCCTGTGTGTAAATAGCATGCTCCTCTATAATTAGCTTCCTCCTCTGTGACTTAATCAGTGATACTGTAAACCAGACACTGTGATAATTTGATCAGCTCGGTGGCAGTGAATTGTACCATGACTAAAAAGTCCAGGCTGGTTGTAGCTATAGGAGAAGCATCTGCTCGAGGGGAAGGGTGATCTAGTCCTTTGGTTCAGAACACATGACTACATTTAAATCCTATAGCTAATCCCAGTTCCTATTCCTCCCAGACAGTCCTACTCCCTGGAGGCACGCAAGCTTTCTCTCCCTCTATGATATCCAGTGATTCTTAGCTACTCCTTGCACTGCTTACACAGAAGGGGAGGGGTTGTTATGTCCACTCCAGAAGAGATCATAGTCCCATGATTAAATGATTTCCAAGGAGGTAAATTTGGGTTTCAGAGCTCTTCATGCAGAAAAGGACAAAACTCCTGCATTTCTCCTAGCTGTATAAGTGGATGGGAAGGTATCAAGAGAAGCAAGTTTTCCCTTTGCCCGAGAAAAATGAAAAATTACAGTAGTGCCACTGGATTTTGTGCAGCACTTAAACTGCAAGCTGCACCCTGCGCACGGCACTTGGGTCAAGACAGGCAAAGGGATGCCTTTGCTGTGCCCAAGTGCTACAGCCTTCGAAGAACTCTCCTCCCAACTGGTTTTTGCTGGTGCAAAGCTAGGAATCCAGTAGATAACTGGGCATGCAGAAATAAACACTGTCTTTCTTTCATTTTAGAGGAGATTCACGTTCCAGGACTCTGAGAAGCTACATGGCTGCTTTGGCCTCACCAGCTCCTTATTGATCCCATCAGTACTAGTTGTAGGCAGTATGTTGCAATCTGCACGTAATCTTGAATCATTTGGAACATATCTGAATAAATGGAGTTGTTTAGTCCTCTTTCATACCTAGAAGAGCTTTCCAAAACCTCCAGCAGATTTCTATGTCGCAGTAGGTAGGCACTATGCTGTATAGCTTTGAGCCATCTATAATAAGAACATCACTGAACCTAAAAGTTCCCTTCTGCAGTGTCAGTTTTGTCTAGACTGCTTGGGTAACCCTTGGCTGTGTTAGTAGGTACAAACTGCACTCCACAATCTGCTAATGAGTTCTCAAGCTGGATTGTGCACTTAAATATCCAAGAGTTGCTTACATAATTTGTCTTTTTCTCCCCAATACGTAAGCTTGGTTTCAGAAGATCAGGCATGCCATTAGGAGCAGTTTGCCCTGGCATCAACACAGTGTCATTGTTTCTGTGTGTATTAACACTGGATTTGCAGGTGTACGGTTGCATCGAGGTAGCACAAGCAAGCTTCCTTGCCTCATACTGCTAATTACTTTACAGCATTTAGTGCCAAAGCTCTCAATCACTGCTCTCACTCTATACTGGAGTTCTCCTGTATGTCACCTGGGTGTGAATTTCAGAGCATATGGTACGAGCAAAGAAAAAAGAAGCCATGCATTTCTTTCCAAGGAATTTTGCTGAGTCTATTCAGCAGTGAAGTACCAAGATACTTCTGTGAGTAGCGAAGGATGAGCTTAACAAGAGGAAACGACCATGCGCTGCATAGACAATGCATAAACAGATAAGAAGCCAAGCCATGACAGGAAAGTGGCTTTGTGTTAGGTGTCTAGGAAGTCAGGGGAGTGATTCCCTAGCTGCATTCAGGGAAGAAACATGCATAGGCAGCTGATAAAAGTAACATAATGCTGTCCTAGCACAACAGTGAAATATCCATGGGCAGCGTTCACAGATCACCTGGTAGGAAAAGATGATGGATAAATTGAATACTTCCTCTTCAGAGGTCAAATTCTCCCTCCATGGATCCATACAATACAGCTCGGGCTTCTTCCTCTATCAACAAACTGAACTGAAAACATACCAAGCCTCTAAAGGGAGCCATTTTGTTCAAGGATTTCTCCTTTCCTCCCGTCAGCAAAAGAAAGAGTGCAGGCTGGATTCAGACTGTTGGAGTTGCTGTTGACTCAGTGTAATGGCATAAACAGGCTGCTCCCACTGTGCTGGGAATGGTGGAGGTGTTCACAGCCTGCTTTAAAGGCCAGAAAGAACCAAGTGTTAATAAATACTTCGTTTGCCTGTGTATGTGTGGGTAGGTAGGAATGGATGGATGTAAAACCACACACAGACCTTACTGCTTACCTAAGAAATGCTGCTGTAAGGATGCAGGGCTGGACCCTGTTTCTCTCCCTGGGAACCCCATTCTGTGGTCCCAATACACAACCCCAGCCTGGCTCCCAGAGATACCATCGAGCAGAGGAGCAGCAGAAAGCAGTGGACCCTCCGTCTCAGCAAGCAGAACTGCAGCATGACGTGCAGTCCCCTGTGGCTTGCAAAACAGACTAGATAAATCAGAAGCTTTTCAAAATCCACAGTGTCTCCAGGAACAGGCAGCTTGCCCAGTGTGCCAGTATTTTTCTTTGAGACTCTCATCCTGAAAAATCTCTCCTAATTTCTGTGCTTGTTTTGTACAAAGGCAAGATGGTAGATTCTGTCTTGCTTGCAATGCTTTGCTCCTTGGCCATGACGGGAGTGTGCTGCAGAGCTCTGAAAAAACACTGAAGGAAGTTAGAAGCAGAAGCACCACTGAAAAATGGTGAGCCTGGCACTCCTAAATCCTTTGGCAGCCACTGGGAAAAGTGCCCAGCATTAATACAGACACTAAATACTCAAAGGACTTTGTCAGTGAAAGAAGCACGTCCGCACTGGGAAGTTGTGCTGCTGCATCTCCACTGTGTAACATAGCAGCCAAAATGACAACCCAGCCCACCTCACCGAGGAAAAGGGAAATCAGAAAACTCAGCCTATACCAAGTTGGTTTTTTTCCTGGCCTCGTACTTTGGCAAAGAAATTAGAGCCTACGCAGCATATTTATGCATTAGGATTTCTGGAGAGGGTAAGGCTTATCCTTGTAGTAAGTCACTCACAACAGCAGCACCCCAACCAGTGAGCTTGCATATGGGCTAAGTACTGTTCCAAGCAAGTACTTTTACTTAAGGGATGTTATATGGGAGCACTTAGGAGCTGTCACCAATAGAAGGATCCAATTTTGGATCCTTAAGAATTCTTGAAATGCGTTCTACATATGTTACGCCTTAAACTATTTGCCATAAAGCTGTTGCATAGCTCTGCATCTTGCAATTTGAGAGCAGTGTTTGCTAGGACACGTCTGACACCACCACCAAAACAGTACATGCAGCCATTTTTGCATTTCTGAATAGATACTGGAAAGCTGGAGAGGAAGCAGAATTTCATAGTTTGAGGGGGAAAAAACCCACACCTTTGCATCAAGAGGTTTAATTAACACATGCTGCTTAAATTACCAAAACAAACATCAAAAGGTGAATTAAGAATGGAATAGCTTCATGGGGGTATTTAACAGGGAATGATGTAAAAAAGCAGTAGCTGAGAGCAGAAGGGGGATAGACTCAAATGGAAGAGTGTACAGCTTCTAACAGTGAAGGAGCTTAACTACTGCACTAAAATATTGGGGCAGGAGTGGAGTCACATCATTAGATAAGTTCAGATCAAACCCGCTTCTCTTTCTGAGGAAGTGTTTCTGTTACCCAGGGAGTACTGTTCCTAGTATGGGAGGACTGCATATGCTTTTAAGGCCTTGTGATAACACTGGGGTGCAAGCCAGAGGATCTGTCAACATGTTCTGAAGTCAAAACATCTGCACTGAGGTTCCTTGCTAGGGTCAACAAGATCCCCAGATCCCATGACTTAAATCTTCCTAAAATATTTTTTTATTAAATCCTTAAGTATCCTGTCCTTGAGTTGACTGACAGCTCATCTCCATCACATAGTCAACCTGAGTGCCACTTAGAAAGGGGTCCTCACTAGAGGGGAAGCTTCCAACCTGGCTAAATGAAAATCACCCGACTCTGGCAGCAGAGATGGTACAGTCACATTCCTGCAAAGTAGAAGGCTGGGTTTCAGCTGAGAAGGATTGCTTCATTTCTCTCAGGACAATACCTTATATCATTATTTTGCTAAAGGCATCAAGTACCACAAATAAAACCCTTCTGCAATTTAGAATTGCACGTTTTGGAGTGAGACTGCCTCAGGTTCCTTCAGCAAACACTAGCCTGAATGATGGGAGTCCATTGACTGGGTAAAGTCCCACAGCAAGCCCTTACCCTGAAACTGGGCTCCTTGTCTGGCAGGTCCCTCTTCACAATCACATCATTCTGTAGTGCCACAGCTCCTGCCACGTGGCAGGGGATCCGTTTCCTTTAAATGCACAAGGAAACTAGTTAATTTTGGCAGGTAGCCATCACTCTTCTCCACCTAAATTCCACTGTGTCCTGGCTCCAGCGTGAGATGAACATAACCAACAGACCCACGCGCTGTTCAGTGGCTATCGCACCACATTATGAATTCACCATCTTCCTTTAAGCAATACATTCACATGCAGTGTGGGATGCAAGTGCTCGATGTATCACACCACATTTTTATCACATACCACTCAGTCTAACCCAGTATCAGCAAAACAAACTTTTCGCAGTATTTTCCCCGCAATCTAGAGTTTGGATATTGAATTTGGACAAATGGGAGGGGTTCCCTAAAGATGATCTCTAAATGATTGCAGCAGAAAGCATAATTAGGTTCATCTTTTGGAGTAGCACGAAATCATCTGCACATACTTAAGAGTTCAGCAAGGCTTAAATACTTTGCTTGAATAAAGATTGATGGATAAGTCAGATCTGCAATGAATCTGTCGTTTGGATTGCTACACCCTTGGCACATCAGCACTCTGGTCCCAGTCTGTGAGCATTACTGGCTGCATTCAAGTGCTAGATCTTTTTTCCACTGCCTGTATGGAACAGTGCAAGGGACGGTAAGTCCTGCTGGCTGGTTTTAGTGTAATAGGAGCTATTGAGTAGAGTTTCACCACAAACTCAAATGCTTGAAGGGAGTTTGGCAGCCAAGCATTCAAAAAAATTCTCCTGGAGGCAGATTTGCAGCATCCAAGACACTTCCAAATAACAAACAGTATAGGACAAATACTCACACATCAGTCCAATTAATGGTATACACAGATGTGACTGAAGGTTCACTCTATTAGATATGCCAAGGAAGAGCTTAACAGCCATTCCACAGCCAAGCCATTTTACAGATATTATCCTTCTTCAGTGCTGCCTGCTACAGAAAATGTAGCAAATGCATTCTATTTTATTTTTTCCCTAAAGGTTTACAACAAATAAACCAAGATAAACCTTTCCTATGATCATAGGAAAGTTCAGTTTGGAAGGGACCTCAAGAGACCATTTACTGCTCAAATGATTCCCCTGTAACTAAGATTTCACCGTAGTAGCAAACAAAGATATGTGGTCTATTTGTCTGAGCAAGCCTGGGTCAAATCTTGGTTTTACTATGATCTAGTAGAACAGCCTTGAGTTGGGTACCAGGAGACCGCTGCTTTGGGTTTCAATACTGCTGCTGTGCAGTTTTGTGCAACCTTGTCTTCTTTTTATCCCTTTTATTGCTTAATTGCACAGGAAGGTCTTGGAGGAAGAGGGTCTTTGTGTACTATGATGTGACTCTGATTTCAGTCAGGGTTTGTAGATGCAACTAGGATAAAACTTGGCACAACAGTGAAGTGATAGCAGCATTACATGGGGTCTGCAGCTGATACTGGAACCAAAACCCAATTCCCTGAAGCTTAGTCTCCACTTAATCAATAATGTCATCTCCTGTGGAATTTGCCTTTTTCCATCAATAAAATACCAAGTTTCCCACAACAGCTCCCTCATTACTCAGTGTCTCTTTTTATAAGACTCATAGCAGGTATCTGAGATGACTAAATTATTTAAAGATCCCAGTTATTTTTTCTAATTCTTTATTTCCTTTTGGCTTCATCGCAAAGTTGAAAGGCATCAATTTAAGTCTCTGCAATGAACCACTCCAAATTATTTCTTTGAAGCACCATCTCACAATGGGACTTATCTTACTATTGAGGGTTCTTTTAACTGCAGCAGGTTAATGATTTACTGAGTTATTTAGCAAAAACCCCACTGACTTGGCACAGCAGTGAGCTCTCCAGCTAACGCTCACACTGTCTTTTCTACCTCTCAGTGTGCCATCAGAATGTGTAAGCCAGATCCAGAGCCTGTGGACTGGTGTCTTCCAACACTGTGGGTCAGATATTTACCTGCTTTGTATCATGGTAGGGCCACCCAGACATGCAGAAGATATCTCCACCCAGAAAATACCTTAGATTAGTCTAACTGGGCATTTTGCAAAAAGACCTTTGTTACTATGCTAACAGCCAGCATGTCTCATCCTAGGGAGGGTGTGGGTTACTTAGCCCAGAGAGAAAATAGATGTCAGATTAAATGACAATTATTTGCCTTCTGGCCTCAGCTCATTTAAGAAATTTCCTGGTACATATGATTTCACTCTGAGATTTACAAAAAGTATGGTGTAGTATGCAGACACAAGCCAGGTCTCTCGAATAGAAAGAAGGAACTTTAGACTAATATATTGTGATATTATTTAGTAACTTAAATTACTACGTTTTTTCCCCACATTCTATTAGAAGTAGTAGTACTCAGGAGAGGTGGAGGGCAAAAGACAGCTAAAAACAATAATTGTGCTATTAACTTCTGAAGAAACTGCATTTTTTCCCCCATATGCTTAGATGTTCGATTTGAAAAAAGTTGTTTCAGTTGCCAATGAGAAAAACTACAGGACCAAGTCGTCATGGTCTGTTAATATACTATATATTTCTGCTAACCAGCTGGCTGCTTTCAGTGCTTTTGCCACTCAGGAAGAATCTCATTTACAATCAATTTCAACAAATACCATATGCATTCGGGTTGGGAAAACAAATGATATTTCAATATTACGCATTGTAGAGGAGTTTCAAGTTCAGAACCTTCAAGTTGTTGGGTTTGTTTAATACTGTCTGCAGCCCAGCAGCTTGGAGGCTGAGGGTCTCATTCGAAATCCTGCAGGCACTTGGCTCAGCTGCTTTGGGCAAGATACACCGAGAGACCAAGGAGCCCGTTCTAGAGCCAGGACTTGTTAGGACCAGCTCACAAACATCAACTCCAGAGCACAAGCCACAGCCTCAGACTGAGAGCCTGTTTCCTACTCGGAGCATAGACCAGGGTAAGGACCTGAAAGGTTTATATCAATCAACATCAGGGCTTCTAACCCTAGATTTGGGAGCTGGTCTGCACTTACTGAAGATTTAGTGTAAAAAACAAAACCACCCAGGGTCCCTTAATACCTAACTCCTCAAGGCTCCTTCCACAAGTACTCAGATGTTTGGGCATGAAGGGAAGAGCTCTTTATAGCTACTCAGACAGGTACAGAGGTTTTGGCAAGCATTGCTTTAGTGGTTTTATTTTTCAGTTAGAGAAGTAGAAATTTTTTTGCTACAAAAACAACTCTGAAAAAATCAGTAGAATTTCATTAATCTTTCCATGTGTTTGAAAATTCAGATAGTAAATATTTTAACAATGCTTCTAATTAGTTAACATAGTCATCTATTCTTGCAACTAGAACGTATGGAAAATTTCTACCAAAGTTGAATGTTAACAGATGGGACTTTATAAGCAGTCAGCATTATCTAATCCACCTTCTATTTGACTAATCTGGAGTTTTACCACTTGCTTCAGGAAGAACAGGTTTGGGCCAGTTTTAAAATTCCTTTGCTATTAAATACATAATAACTACCAGATTTGGACAAAGTTGCTGTCTTGAAAATGAGACTGCATGATAAGCACTGGTATTTTTAAATACCAATTATACTCACTCCATCCTAACATTTTATAATAGACACATTAAGCAGGCCCACATTACTATTCAACCCACTGAAAGATCTTACAATATGATCTTTTGAGCCTCAGCTCAACAGCAACGTGAATGACATTGAAGGAATACGCAGAATGAGTTTAGAAGCACTTCAAAAAAATATCTGACTGCCCGTCCTTTAGATTACAAAGTGCACTTCCACAAAGGGATCTGCATAACTTTACAAGCATAACAGTGAAATATTATCAGTCTGACTTCAGGTATGCCAGCAACTCCATTCCTTCTGCGTGTTTGGAGCCTTATACATTGCAAAATGTGTCTTAGCAACTGAAAAGACATTTTCTGACAAGACATACAAATCACTTCCACGATCAAAAGACCTCGTGCACAAAAACCTCACGTAACCTAACATTCCTCAGTATTCAGAAAGAGATGTATACTAATTTGTACTAACTAGGGAATTGATTCTCCTGCACTGCTCACAAGCAGTGTGCTTGGCAAGTTACAAACAGCACATCATCTGCTGTCATCAAGCACTCCCCTTACAGCGCTGTTACTGCAACGGAAAGTGCTCCAAGCACAGCTGGGCATTGCGTCTCCAGACAGCACTACAGGAGGGGTAGGATTGTTACTGCATCCGCAAGGCCCTCAGCGGATCAACCGTTAGCTCTCTCTCACATGGGCTACCAACCAGAAATACGAACTCCTTACAAAAATAAAGGAGTGTGAAAGAGCCATGCCTTTGTTCCACCAGTCCGTTGCGTGCTGTGCCCTGGACAGGGCCGGCTGGACTCGCCACAGTTCTTCTCCGTGAGAGATGTAAGGTGTCAGAAGTGGTTTTTATAGAGGAGCCTCTGTAGAGACCTGTCCTGGAGTAGTTAGCACCCGTCTGAAATAGCTCTGCTCTGAATGTTACCGTGCCATAAACAGCGGGGTTTCAAGTTTCCAGAGACTAAGCAAAACCTGGGCACACCAGGGTCTTCTCCAAGACCCTTCTAGAGGAGTGTTACTGCTACTGCTTCTTTTGAAAGCAAAATACCTTTTCCCATGACTTGTGCCTGCTGCCACAAGCTCCATGGGCTAAAGGAGGTCTTTCCCAGCAGTCAGCTTTGTGACAGCTTCAGCTTGCTCCTCAGCCTCCTGGAGACACACGGCCAGCACCCCGCAAAACTGACTTTCAAGCTTCCAGCAATCGTTCAGTGCTTTGGAAAGCAAGAGAAACGTACAGTTATAGTCAGGACAAGTCTACCCCCTGAGTATGTCTCCCTCCATATTCATACATCTCAAGCATTATTTGGGTCAGGCTTTTCAAGACCCCAGGGTTCCCCACCCCATGTACCTTCTGCTCCTCAGGGAGAAATCTGAGTATTTCTCTCCTCTGTAAACCACTTTGTCTCCCGAATTTGGGTACATTAGAATGTGGGTTTATTTTATCAGCCTCTGGGAACACAGACACTATCTGACCTTTTTTATCCTGTTGACTGCCATTGTCAAATGCAAACCAGCAATCTCATCATGGGTTTCCTGTTCACCTTTCCACACCAAGCCCCCAAAGACCTCTTGCTGAGGAATGCTTTTTGGCCTTGACATGCATTTCTTCCTTATGTTACCATGTAGATCCATCCATCCTCCTAAACATATCTATTAACTGACAGGCAGCTGTTATAAGAACATCCCTTGCCCACATACATACAAATTTGTGGTCTGAAGATAGAACTCAAGGATGGGCAGCATTGCCTGGAAGTCTTGGCAGCTGCCACCAGCTTCCTTTTGTACAATTCCTTAGCATAGCACCTTATTTCAGAGCATTTCCATTAGCATAGTATCTTACTGCACAAAACAAAACAAGCCATTTTTGGTTGCTTACCCATACTGCCTAGTGGCTAAATTTATTTTTTTCTTTTTGAGCTAATTCAGTGTTCACTAAATCAGAAAAAAGGATTAATTTAGTGAAAGCACAATACTAGTTAAGATCTGCTGGTAAGTAGACATCACACACTGAAATACAGGGAGCATGGAAATGACAACTAATATGCAACCCATATGACCCATATCACTTATCAGCACCGCAGCTTCTAGAGAGTATTCTTGGCTTGCAGAGACCTCAGAAGCAGATTTTGCTGAACAGATGAATACCAAGCAATCAGAACAAATACTACCGCACTGCCACAGGTTACCTGGTACAGAGCACTACTGTTGATGAACACTGTTGCTTTAAGTTCTTCCCAGTGTTGGACCTACCGTGGAGCTTTTAACAGGTTACTACCAGCATTATATCTGAGGCACCTAGTAAACGTAACCTCAGAACTCTTTGCAACTGCATCTTAACTCCCATAACTTAATTACAACCCTGGATTGTGGGTCATTACCACCTGTAGCATTACAGCTTTTATGTCCCTGAAGACAGAAACATCTTTTACTTAGTAGTGAAGTGCTTAAAAGACCTATCCATGCTTTTTTAGCCTCTTCAGTTTAGAGCAATTTTGTGGAAGCTTTTGGTGGTTCGAATGACGAATACCAATGATTTCAATGGCAGGTGCTAAGCTAGAACTATAGGCACTTTCCATTCCAAGCAAATTAAAAAATAGCGAGGCCACTCTAGAGCAGCTACCACAGACCGTGGCTTCTGAAATAGATTATCTTCTGTCTTTGGAGGCTGAAGTCTGAACCGAATGCAATTTCCAAAGTTCTGCCTGAATTGTATAGGTTTTTAAACAAAAACGGTGATTCTCAAATAAGTGTTCACACAAAACCCCAACAACAAAGCTCCAGAGATCTGATAAATACAAGTTTAAGAAGATATGCCGAAGAAGAAATGTTGTTTGTTGTGAGAATTTCAGCTATATAAAAATATGTATCTTTATAATAGCTACATAGAAGATACCTCTAAACCAGCTCCTCTGAGATTTATTGTGCACATTCTGAATAAGACTACAGGCCCATGTGAAAATGAAAAATGCTAGATGCAAAACTGATAAAACACTTTCCCCATTACTAATCTGCAGAGCTCTACCATAAGATGCCAGTGGAAGATACCGTGGAAGCATTCAAAATAGCAGTATTTGTCAGTATATACAGAACATTATCAGTGTTGAGAAAAAAGATTAAGTAAATGAAGTTACTTCAGGAGTTAAAACAACAGCTATTTAGACACAGAAGGAAACTTTTACAATCAACTTGATTGCAGGATGCTTCCATCTCCCCCTGAAGCATGCAGTGCTGACTACCTCTGCAGATAGCAAAGACTTAACTGGGATATGGATTTGATCCAGTCCAAAGTTGACACTCCTGAAGTCACACGGAGCTATTGCACTCAACAAAACTGTCAAACCTCATTAAACACTTTGTAACAGAAAATCAAAAAAATCTGACTTGATTCATTTAGAATAAACTGTTTGAGGTTTGCTTTTTCAAAACTCACCTTTGTGCGCATCTCCATTCGCCCTTGATTTACTCCTACACATACAGAGCACTCAAGATTGGAGGTCTTATTTTTTTTCACCCTCCTCCACAAAAGCAGAGAGTAGTAACTAACCTGGTCATATACTGAAAACATGTTGAGACAGCTTTAAAATCCTTCTTTGTGTAAGAAGTTGCCTGAAAAAAATCAGGTGTCAGACCAGGTAGAAACCCCTTAACTGCTGGGAGCTGGGTATAGGACAAGAACACAGCACACCCCAGCCTATGCACTTGCAGCCAGGACAGCACTTTGCATTTTGGTTTGCAGCTCTCCTGAAAGCGTAAAGGCTTATGCTTGCTCCTTTACAGTTTAAAAGCACACTGTAAACGCATTTAGTTTTGTAGAAAAGTCTCTGCCCCAACTCAAGAGCCAAAGTGCCTGGCAGAGCAGGGGCCATAGATGTCCCATGGTTGCAGGTCAAGCGAAGGATTTCCCCCAAGCACTCACTTTTCATTTAGCCCATGCTCAAGACAACACCGAGAATCCATCCAAGTTTTGAGTGAGCAGCAGACACCAGACACCAGTGTTGAGCAATTGTTGAAAATACAGTACACTCGAAATCCAGACAACTTCCATTCAGGCTATGTTTCCAGCTGCAAAAGCCCTGGCAGGGAGACCCAGCTAGGGCTGAGCCTCAAACAACTTGGCAGGGGATGCTGGAGATACTAAACAAGGCAGACACGAAAAGGCATGCAAGCAGGTGGCCCTGGCCTTAACCTCATGACAAAGAGCCACACAAAACTGAAGGGGATGGGAGAGGCCCCTTGCAATACGACATCAGGGGTAGACCCTGCCCTCTCTTGGGGTACAACTCAGGCACTTATAGTCCTCATAAGACTCCCCATAGGACCACCGTGACAATCGTAAAAGAGCAAAGTCCTATTGCTCCTTGTTCCCAGGGCAGCACCAGAGCTCCCAGCCTAATCTGCTACTCATCCTTTAATCCACTCCTCCTCAAGCAATGAAAGGAATTAAGAGCCACCCTTGAAAATGAGCCAGTTGTAAGAAGCAGAACCATTTTGTCCAACTGATTTGTATTTGTGAATCAGAAGAGGCTTCTCCTCCCTAAAATAAAAGTTACCAGGTGAGATCTCTTCTTCCAGCTGCTAAGCAAGGGGCTCAGAATACCAAGCTGAAATACACACAAAACACTCCTCCTGAAGGAACTACTGCAGTTGTAGTTCTTTATACGGTACTTCATTCACTTTCAGACCTATTAGCACCCCGCATCTTTCACTCCCATTCCTTCTTTTCACCCCATTCCAATGGTTCTGCTTTGCTAAATGTCTGGGGATTAAAAGCAAACCACGAAGTCAGAATCAGAAGACAGATTCGGACCCTTGTGAGCAAAATGGGCAGTTTTAGCAACAGCTGGCACTTGACATTTGTTTGTGTGCACTGCAGGCTTTTTCCCCTGATCCCAGGTAAAAGTTGGGACTGCGAGAACCCAGCTCACCCAGTTTTGCATATCCACCTGGGAAGGATTTGGGTGGGGGCTGGCCTCTGAAGGATGCCTTTTCACAGGAGGTGTTCAGCCCACAACACTGCCCACAGATGTTCTTGTCCCTGATGTCTCACACCAGATGCTCACAATGAATGTGCCAAGCTTTCCCCCCATCCTTCTGCGTCATCCCTACAAGTCAGCTGCCTCCTTTGCTCTCCCTTACTAGTTTGACAGAAAAGCAGCCTTCAGCTTCTGTAGCCTTCAGGAAACAAAGTCAGATCCCCAGTTCAGTGTCTTGAAGAGTTTCAGTGAACAAAGACCAAAGCCCCTAAGAGGAAGTCCTTTCAAAAAAATATTCCTCTCCCTCACTTAAACAGTGGAAAGATGCCACCTGCCAGTGTCTGTTAGTGAGCAAACAAAACCAGGGGAAAAAACACAGGAGAAAGTGAAAAGGACCTTCTGTAGGATTTAATGGCTAAACATCTAGCTTGCTGCTGTCATCTTCCCCATTCTTTACAAGATCATCCTGGCTCAAACTAACCAGTTTGCTAATCTAATTTGAATTCTTAAAAGCAACTCTAATTTATCATGTTCCTTTCTAAGGTCAAATCTATTCTGTATTCTTTTTCAGAGTTTTCCAGCATGGTAAGTACTGTAGCTGCATAATAAAAGGAAACACAATTCTTACTTTATGGAAAATTTCCTTGAAAAAGAAAATAACTCTGCACTGCTGTAGCTATTATGAATTTCAGCTTTTATAACGCACAATGGTATGCTCATTGGTTTGCATAAGAGCCCTGTACTCTTTGCAACTGCCAGACTTTGTTTTATATATATATACACACTTACATATATATGTAACACTCAGAGAAGACAAATCAATTCAAGAGATGCCAAAGCACAGCAAACTTGGGAACCATATCTTCTTAATACCAGTGCTTTGCTAAAACTTATCTTTAAGTAAAACTGTAGTTGATGGACTTTGCAGGACCATAGGATAGCTCAGGCATCTTAATTGCCAAGTATCAGCATTAGTTTCAAGTATGGCTGCTACACTGATAAATGACAAAGTACGAAGCCCAGAAAATACACTGGAAGTAATGGAAGATGAGTTTAATACATTTGGCTATAACATAGGAAGCACAAACTTCAAATTAAATATCTAGTTCTCTAAGGAAGATCTAAGCTCACAAAGGTTGCAGAATTCCCTGCAGACATAGATTATATGCTGTGAAGAAGCATCACATCTCAGGTTTTGGCTACAATTTTCAGAAAAGCCCGAGTGAGTCAGTTCTAAATACCACTGAAATTAAATACCTACAGATAATTTCATTGCCTTGAATAAGCAGTCGTGCAGAGCTACTAATAATTCAGGTCATTAAGTCAGTGCTGCTAAAACCTTGATACCATATTGCTCCGCAGTAGAATAAACACTTGGTTTCATTGGGGAGTTATTGCCATTCTTTTCACTGGTCCATTTTTAAAACTTTTGACATAACACAGGGCGCTCAGGACCACAAATCTAGCCTTACAAGGCCTCAGAAAGGGGAAAAATAAGATAAATTTCTTTAGAGTAGTTCACTGTAGCAGCACTGCAGGATGTCGCAGGAATAAAGGCAGTGGTTTGCTCTAACGGGACATGACAGTAGTTGCTTCCCAATGGCAGAGCGAGTCTACTGCTATTGCTAAGCATATGGGATATTATTACACTCATCTTCATCCCAGGACTCTGTGTTGCCCACCCAAGGTCTTAGACTAGAGCTATTTTGAAATAAAGTTAGATCCAGTCACCAAGCTCAAATCTAAGCAGCACAGCAAGACATTTGTCAGGCAAGGTGTTACTCTTCACACAGCTTTTATCTTGCAGGATTTAAAGCTGTTTGCAATGTCAGACTGAATTAGGGAGGCAGGCTAACGGGGAACACGCAGGCAAGATGTTTAAAACCCATACAACTCACTGCACAACAATGCAACCCACAGCCCCAAACTGGTCTCAGCTGTATTCACTATACCAGCAGCACTGCCAGAGCTGGGTGCATGACAAGTGCTCATTCCAGAAGGGGTATAAACATGCATTTGTAGGTATGATCTTCGGCACTCAGCTTAAGAAATAGCATGTGACCATCTAGCTCTGATGGGCACATATTCACAGGCCTGTACACTGAGTTTCAGTCAAATATCTGATCGCCAAGTCCCAATTTGATGGACTAACTAATTTGGAAACTTTCATTTCTAGAGGCTTTGGAAAAACTGGAGCTGGTTTATTCTCTGAGGTGTTGGGTGACTACAGGGCAGGCAAGCAGAAGGGTCTTTGTGTCAAAGACACAAGACTTTCACTTTTAGTGGTGCCCCGTGGCAAACGCAGTCCAGAGGTTAATAGAACTAATGAAGCCCTGGACCAGTTTTTATACTAGCTCTCAGGCTTTTAAATTCAGCAAGCCTTTGCGGTTATGCTTTTTCCCACCTTTGAAAAAAGTTGAGAGCCCTTCAAAATTCCTCAGCAGTGAAACATGGTGCTCAAGGAAAAGAAATCCAACTGCAACTCTCACTCTAACAGCATGTAAGGGACATACTGAAAGCCCTGCAGGCACCATACCCACACTAAGTCCCAGAACTCAACTGTCAAAATTCAGGCTAGCTCACACAGACAGGTTTCCCTGTTGGCAAAGAAAACGCCAAGGAAAGGAGAATGGTTTCCTCGCCAACAGTGTTCACTAAGCCAATGTTTACCTGGAGTCTTTTCTGACTCTTCAGAACAGTGTCATACTCAGATCTAAATGCAGTCGAGCTCTACCCTCCAAGATTTTCCCCAGCTTCTTCATTATACCCAAGGCAACATACTCCAACAAAATGGAAATGGTCCAAGCCTCCCCCAAACTTACACACACCACTGCCACCCCCCCAAGAGAAACTGCCAGTGAAGCCTTGCTTTAGGAAACCATTTCTGTTCATGCTTACATTGCTCCTTGCTCAGGGGAGCATCTCCATGGGTCTTCACATGCTTTCCCAAACAGGGATGGCTTCTCTCAACCAGGTGTCTCATCCTGCTTCTTCCTTCAGCAGTGCCTTTTTTTATCTGTCCCTAGTTTTGACTAATAGATCACCCAAACAGGCAGCTTTTCCACATTGGGTGAAAAGAAGATCTCTACAACAGGGCTCTAACCTGACTGCAAATAAGGTACGCAACACAAATGACTGAAATGCACAGTAAAGCCCTAAAATCATTTTGGAGACGACATTGTTGAACAAGCGATCCTCATCCCCTCACCCTGATATTGAGACTGATGATTTATCTAGCCAAATTATGAATCACCAATATATTTTTGTTATACCAGTGTGTAATTATTCCTCAGTCAAAGCAACTCCTTGCATCTGTTCATGGACATTTGAATGCATTTTGACACTTCTGAAGGCAAACAGACACCAAGAGATGACATAAGCCTGTCCAATAGCATACTGCTTTTCACAATAGTCACGACAAAGGAATTATAGGCTGTTACTCTGTTTTTGTTAGCTGTAATGTCTTTTAACTACTTATTGTTTATTTAAAAAACAATAATCTTCCATTTTTAAGATTCAGAAAGCAAACAGGATGACTTTTTTTTCGAAAGGAAAATTGCCCTGCAGACATAGATGGTCATGCAACCAGTCTGGGGTGACAGCTGGTATTTAAATGGAAAATTAATTCTTCTCAGTCTGTCAAAGCAGGCACCTCATCTTCCAAAGCAAGTGTGAGATTGCTTAAGACCCTGCATATCATGAAGTCACTGACAGGAAGAAGAAACAAGTGAGGTGAAACTAGAAATCATCTTTCCCCCATGAAAGCTGCAGCTCACTTGCAAGCCCTGCTCCCACGTGCCCCGGGGGGGGGCTCTGCAGGGTAACAGAGGAGAAACTCGTGTAACAACAGTGACAATGCAACAAATTCTAGGGAGACAGAGTCTAACTGTACAATTAAAGGCTCACGCTCACCCTGGAGTGTACTTCTATAGTCTGCTTTTACACCCTGAGATGTATCTGTAAAGGGGAGAGAATGGGGCTGTTCAGAGCCACCATTACTCCTCGCTGTGTGATGCCACCAGTAACAGCTTGATATCTGCTTCATCCCCCAGTCTGCTACCAGGGGGCTGCTCCGTGAGCACTGCCCTCCTGGGTGCCTAGGAAAACCCAAACTGATGTGTGCACTGTGCTCTGCATCCCATGTTCAGCTCCACTGCCTTTCCCTGCCTGCTCCTGCCCAGCGAGGAACACCACCTCATACATGGTCACTGCACGGCATAG
>NW_009629222.1:0-19322 GCF_000690535.1 Cariama cristata | reverse complement strand
AGGAATGCCCACCGATAGATCCCCAGCAGTGATTGGGGAGGTCCTTCATGTTGTATATACCAAAAAAAGATACTCTAAACGCAATTTTTTTAATTCTTGGCCTATGTGAATTTGTGATACTATGCTCAGGTTCTCTATTTGAGAAGTGTTTTGATAGCTGAGGCAAACCAAAGAAGAATAATCATGTAGACATTACTTACACACTTTGTTTTGTTTTAGAAAGAATTCAAAGCAGAATTATTCTAAAGGATGTGTTGGGACAGCCTGTAGCTGAAGTACATCAGTTTTGTTCCATGTGTTTCCAGGCAGAGACTGCCATGTATTTCAAGAGTTGCCCAAATACGTATATGATCAAATCGTAAGCCTTAATGTTTCTCTTGTACAGATGATAAACCTCCACTACCCTGGTACCTGACATTACCATACTCCCACAGCCCCACAACACAGGAAAGCACTACCAACCGAGATGAACATGAAGTCCAGAGAAAAACAGAGCAAGCCCTTAAGACAAATCCGCAGCCAACTTGACCGAAGTCACACAAGAAGCACCTAGCAGAACTGGGAACCAAGCATTAGGCACAGGTGTACAAAGTCTGTGTACTAACAGCAGCTTACACCAGCCTTCCCCTTCACTAAAGTACTCAGTTCAGCTTGTCTTCAGGCTGTAGGCTTTGCCATAGCAGGGTTTTCACCAGGAAAGGAGACACTGAGCATACATACAGACATATACGAGGCATGCAGGTGAACACTCGATTTTAAAAAACACAATAGAGAGCACATAGCTTTGACTTGTCAAAGGCCTGCCATAGACCATGCTGCACGCTCCTGCCAAATTGATGATCTGGATGCAGATCATGGGCTGACTGCGGATGTTAGGAGTGCACCATTCCTAACAGATGCATAATCTGATTAAATATGAAATGCAATGATATTGTCAAAACCCATTAATCACTCTTTCAAGACACATTAATGTAGACTTTGCTGACAGCTGTGATGATTATACTGTCTCTGCAGGTACTGTTGCTCAAAGTTACCCATTGGGTCTCAAGGAAGAAAAAGATACTCAGTATGCAGAATATACTTAAGTGTACTGTACAGGTATTTCTATCATGAAAAGCATCTGTGTTACTTATAGTCCTGCAGCTTTCTCCAAGTTATTATCTGATTTCTATGTAAGCCTCCACTTCTGTGCCTTGTGCAAGGATAGCGATAACTTACCTAAAATATACGGATTCATAAACAAACTGCAAGCACGGCAGGCCCACGTATTAATAGGGTCCATAGGGGATATTCTATGATCTCCCTGTGTAATTTGGGAAAACCTACAGGCAAAGGCAGAAGGAAGATTGGACCAAGCACCTTGCACCTAGAGAGTGCATTGCACAGAGAGGACTCTCCATGATTAGAGCCTTAATATCATAGTCAGAGAGTTTCAGAAATAAACATTTACATCCAAACCCCCAGACAACCAAGCCTTGATTTTCAAGGCTCTTCAAGTATCTGTTGACCTCCATGACAAACACCGGGGCCTGGATCCTCTCAATAATTAACCAGTACAAAAGCCCAGTTTAGCTCTTGCCACGCCAGAGCACTTGCTTTGTTCTCCTGTGCGTCAGCCTGCCAATGCTCCTCCAGGAGGAAGACCTTTCTATAGGTCCTATCTTGTTCCCTCTCCACACACTAACTGCTTTTCATAACCATCCCTCTGCCTCTGCACATACAGCTACAATTCTTGCACAGAAATACCACAACAGCAACTTAGATGCATCAAGGTTTAGCAAACACCATCTGCTTCCATCCCTTCCCTGCTGCACCACCACGTCGGGATTGACCCTGCTGCCTCTGCTAGCAAGGCAGGACACGCCAAGCTTCTGCTCTTCAGGCCTAGGACCCCTAAGAGGAGCACAGCAGGTAGAGGACTTCATAGGGCTGCTAGATCAACTGAGATGGCCTCTCCTTTAACAGAGGCATCTAAGTGTCTGGCTTCTTGGCCTAGGAGTCGAGTCTGCATGCACTCCCTTATTTTATCTCAGTGGGTCTAAACGACACAAGCTGTGAATCAGTCCTACATCTGTGCAAGCTTCCTTTATTCTGGTCTCCTATGCCCTTAATGCATCTAGCACTGTAAACCATCCATTGCTAAATTTATCTGCACATTTATGCATAACTGGAATTTATTTCTACATCTGGTTTTTAGCCTTCTCCCAGCTCCAGTTTATTTGATTCCAGCCTTGCTATATGGTTTCCTAGACCTCCAAATTAGTTATTTTGGCTTCAGTTTAAGAGAAACAGCAGCTCCCAGCACCAGCAGACATTAGAAAGGCCAACAGGAGATAGCCTTTGGCAATGGTTTGGGGAACAGATCCAACTGGTTGGCACGGTTGGGATGTGCCCATTTACTGGTCAAGAGTTTGGCCATGATAAGCTACCCAAGGAAAAGCAATGAATCATTCACAGAAATGACCAACTGTGCCAGTGGGGAAAGGGTAATAAAGGTCAGCATATGTTCAGAAAGCAAAAAAGTTTTGGCAAATTTAACAGGAACAAAGTCTAGTGGCTACCAGCAAGTTGTCATACCAGACTTCCCCAAGAAGATGACGCCAAATGAAAAATCACAGAAGGGCAAGACCAGGATGTACCAGGTCACAGCAAGGACTAATGTCCCATGACAGACAGTGGCCAGACAGGGGTATCTGCAAACATAAAGGTTTAAAACTGAAGGCCAAAGTTGTAACTTCCTGGCCCACTGGGAAGTTTTCCCATTTGTCCTGTGCCAGAGGCAACAGCTCTGTTTAAGTGGCAATGCCTTTTTATTCCATTAATTTGTCCATCCGTACTTTGAGCCCATACAAGCTTTCAGCATGCGCAGTATCCTGTGGCAAATACATCAACAGCTTCACTACCTGTTGTGTGATAGATTACCTCCTTTAACTCATCCTGCACACCTACTAGCCACTTACTAGGTTACCATGACACCTTGTAGCTCTTGTGCTAGAAGAGGCAACATCCTACCCTTATTTCCATTCACCATATCATTCATGGCTACGGACCTGTCATATAAATAACATTCCATTGTTATTTAGTCATCGCTCAGTTACAGAAAATACTCCATTGGTTTTGCTGCTCTTATTTCCGCTGTACTTTTCTCCTTCCTCCTACTCTCAGCCATCTTGTCAATCTAGGCCTCCGTTCTGCAATTTACAGGATCAAATAGAGGATAAATTAGAAGCCTGACAGCTTTAGAGGGGACCAAGATGGGCACAGCAGTCCATCATGTATTGTTGATCAAAGGAATACAGTTTATATTGAAACTCTTCAAAGCAGGGATTTTTACTATGTATTTGCACAGTACTTGTCTCAGTGGGCCCTTGCCTTATCTAAGACTCACGCGTGTTGTTCAAACAAATAATTAATAAATAGCTCAAATAGGTAAAAACAGTGCTAGATAGGCATTTAAGGAGAATAAACACTTGTAGTTGCAGGCTCTCAAGTATGCTCAAACAAGCATTAAGACAATGATCAGTTAAAAAATGTTTAGACCCAATTCTCATTTACACTAAGGCTGTCATTTAGCATTGTTGAAGCATAAGGCAACTGCTCTCCCCATCAGAGGGCCCAGGAGTGACTCGCTGTCACATGCGGAGTCACGCTTGTGTTTTGTGTTGCCTTCTAACAAAAACATGAATTTCTTAAGTCCTTATTACACCAACATGAAAAATATAAGCTTCCTTACCAGTTGTCAATGACCTCGAGTTATTGCCGCAAGTCTGCCCCAAACTCCCTTTTGCTCCTCTTAGCTGATTGCCACTCCTGAACTGGGCTGCAGAGAGAGTTGGGTCTCTCATGCTTGAGGAGCTACTGGCTATTAGGAGACACATGCAAGGCTGGCAAGGCAAGCAGGCAGCTCTCCCCTGCCTCTCCAGAAGACATTGCAGACTGAACTGCAACCCTGGGGACTTCAGGACTGAAAACCAAGACCAATTCATAGTGCACTGCACAAGCCCGTAACACTCACAGAAGTGTCAGGGTTTCTCATCATGACCCCACAAGTTTCTGCTTGGTTTTCTGCCTTTGGAGTTTCACATTATTTCCACCATCATCACCAGCTGCAAAATACCTCACCTTGGAGGGCTGGAAGCCCTCTCGAAGCATGGGAGACAAGTCTCCCACAAGGCTATGCCAGTGTAATTTGCCCAGAGGAGTGCCTGATTGGCACAGTGAAAGCCAGGTTTAGAATTGCATAGAGCCCGCTTGGATTAATGTAGCCAGACCACTACAGAGCAAACCACTACCCATATCCCAAAACAAAACACTGGAGAGTATATTGGAAATCATCTTCCCAACATGGGGAGAAAGGACAATTGAGATTTTTGGCTGGTAGAGGCAAAGCACTGTGATCTGTATTTACACATACTGTTTTGTACCAAGGAACTATTCAAGTTTATTAAAAGAAATAGCACATTGTAGCAGGCAATTAGCAGCACTGATGCCTGTCACCTTCAGAGCCCTGATGAGAGATGCTTTTCAAGGCATTGCTATTTAACAGTATGCTTTACCTTTCCTAGAAAAGGAAAAGCAGTGTCCTAGAGTTGGTTTTGTGCAGACCCACATAGAACCTAGTCTAAGCTCCTCAGCAGTCACCTGGTTCGTACATACAGCTACAACTAGCACTTCACACAGGGATATTTTCTCTTGAGCTTTCGCAGGAGTTGCATATGTCCTGGTTTCAGCTGGAATAGAGTCAATTTTGTGGCAAGAAGCCAGAACGAGCCGAAGGGATAGTCCATACCATAGAACATCATGCCCTGTACATGAACTGGATGGAGATGGCTGGGAGGTGCCAGCTGCTGCTCAGGGATGGTCATCGGTCAGTGGGTGGTGAGCAATTGCATTGTGCACCACTTGTCTGTCTTGGGTTTTATTTCAGTCTCCCATGTTCTCCTCTACACATCATGCAACTGATGCTACATGGAGCAAAGTGGAAATCAGTCAGCAGGTGATAAGCAACAGTATTGTGGATCATTTGTCTTTCCGGGGCTTTATTTCTCTTTGTTGTCTCCCTTTTCATTACAGTTATTTTATTTTATTTCAATTATTAAACTGTTCTTATCTCAACCCACAGGTTTTACCTTTTTCTGCCCTGCTGAGCACTCAGCATCTGCAGGCTGGAACCCTCCTGAACAAGTGTTTGCAGAAGCTCACAGTAACGTCTGTTACTTCTAAGCAGAGGCTGACATCCTGAAAAGCACCATACATGAAGTTTTAATTAGAAACACTGGCCATAAGTGGAACTGAAAATATCTAGTTGTCTATGCATATAGAATTGCTTAGATAATAAATTTGACTACCATGCTGCATTTCATGTAGAAACAATCTAAATGTAAGCAATTATCAGCCATTTGTTGCAATCTGTAAAATTAGTACAGGAATTTGGAGCTTTCCAATCTCCATCCCAATTTAAAAGTCAGTAAGAATTACTGTAATGGTAAAAGACCAGCACTCTTTCAGACTTTGGATGATGCTCTAACAATGCCATTTATTTGCGTGGTTATTCAAAGAGATCTTCAGCGATGGTTCAATATCAAGGAACCCTCAAATACATGTACTTTCCCCTTTATCTTCACCTTTCTAAGAGCACAAACCCCTTCCACTGCAGAAGGTATGGACACAAACCTGCAATACTGAAATACTGACTTTATCCTCCATCAGGCTGCTCTAGTCTTGTAGGGGACCAAAAGGAACATCTGTGCCAGCCCTCTTGCCTTATTGCCACCTCTGCACAGATATCGCCAGAACTATTACTTTATTGCAAAACGAAGCATAACTCTAGCACAGCTCAGGATAATTGCGCTGTGAATAGCACAGCTTGAGAGCAAGTCAAAGCAGACTCAGAGCTTGCCAGCCTTTCCTCAAGCATCCTTAGCAGCCCAGATGTCTAAAGATGATCATGGTCAAGAGAATATAGAGAAAACCAGTGATAACACCATCTTCCACTCTTCCCTGTCACAGAAGAATAATTTCATTACACTAGCAGCTTCTGAGTCATTCTCCAAGAGTGATTTTTCCCTGTGGAAGGTGTCTTTTCCCATATCAGGCATTTAATGCACTTACACACCCAGTTCCCATAACTGGCATGTAACCATACTTCTTTCACATGGAGAAATACCCAGGCTCCCAGGGCCTTTTGCAAAAAAAAGACCCAAAAAGCTCAGGGTATGAATTATAACACCGGTACTCCGGGCAGGGACCACCTCCTCATGGTTCAGTAGCCAGTACCCAATGGAGGGATGGCCCAAGCACTCACTGCTTTGGGGGTGGCAGACCCAGTTACCAGGTGACTCAGACCAGGAGCACAGAGCGATATGACTCCTCCATGGACCTCAAACCCCACAGCAAGCCTTTAGCAGCTGCATTTGGCCTGAACACAACTCAAGCTAAAAAGTCACCAGTTTGGACACCAATTTTTCATTCACCCTCTGGGAGCTCACTAGTCACTACTCAAACACCAGAGGTCAAGGAATCCAAGGCATACACCAGTTAGGCTTAATCTTTTCTTACACAGACAGCAAGTTCCCAAATAAAAACCAGAAACCTCACGGAGGTGAGAACTTACGTACTCACTAACATCTACGATGCCTTAGCATAGGCAGAAGGGCTTGCAGAGGAGCAGGAAGCAATGTTACATCAAACAGATCTGTTCTGGCCAGCACCTTGGCAAAAAGCCTCTTCCACAACAGGAGGGTGCTGAAAACCCCAGCGAGTTCAAGACAGAGCAAGGAGAACAAGATGATATTTTCTTCCTATCCGGAGAAAATACTGACAGGATCAAAGTATTCTGCAAATCCCTGCATCTCACAGGTGAGAACAAGAAAACCCAGGAACAGTTGAAGCTAACCTGCTTATATAGCAAACCCTATGGGAAACATTTTTCCAATCATATTAAACAAAAACCTGGTCTGGGATGAGTTGGCAACAAGCTGAAGAGGAGGAAAGGTGCTGTCACAGTCACCTGGGTGCACAACAGCACAGAGCTGCTGTTCCTCCATTTGCCTTACTGATCCATGTGTGAGATCTCATACTGACTGTCCATCAAACCCCAGGATTTAGGCTAACTTTTATGGAAGCAATTTATTGGCTGGGTTTGAACATACTTAAACAAAACATTTCAGGGAATCTGGGTAAACCATACTGATGCACAGCATGAGAAAGCAGTTCTATTATTCACCTCGTATCAAGATGAATGCAAGTAAGGTTTACAACAGGAGCTCTCTCAAATATCAAATTCAACACATAACTGTCACAGAAAAACAAATATCTCACACACCATAATCCTCCCCCATGTGTGATAGTTAAAATCTGCTTAGAAGCAGGGCAAGAGTTGGAGCAAAAAAAAAAATCTGTGTCAAGTGTTGGCATTGGCAGAGTACAGTTCCCAGAATAACATCGCATAAGCAGGAGAATTACTCAGACTATAACATGGTCTGAATTTTTATTATTCTGGAATTTGCTAAAACTCACAGCTTGGAAAGGAGAAGCCAGGCTGTTGATGTGTGTGACAATAGTCAGGAATATTGTCTGTATTTCAGAGACAACATGCTGTCCCTTTCAATAGCATCAGCTCTGCATCTCCGTGTAATCACTCCAGTTTAAAATTAGAACAGGAGCCTGTGGCCAGAGAGTTTTAACACTTCTGCAGCATTTAAACAGTCAACATTTGGGGGAAAAAAAATGATCAAGTGATCCATAGTGCATGCACTTTGCTAGCTGTCAGGAGGTTAATGGTGTGCCTCAAGCACAAGGCTAAATTAGGATGTGAACACCTTAATCTACAGTTGCAAATGCTGACAGCAATGGCACATCATCAACTATTTCTGCAGTCTTATTTGCTGCATATCTCCCCGATTTCTCAAGCCTGTGCCACCAACCCTCCCTCATCTCCACATAAATTAGCTAAATGACCTCTTGTAGCCTGCTCAAAATGAAAATTGTCATCTGAAGGAGAAAATAGCGATTCTAAACATTTGCAGGGAATGGAGAGGGTGTTGAGGATTGCAAGCTTTCCCGCAATACAAAACCTTCAAAAAAATCACATGTCAGAAATTAGTCTTATCTGATATTCAGAGCCAAGAAATGAATAATCTTTCCCCCAAAAAGCAGATCCCTTCTTTATATTTGCATTAAACATTTTTAGGTCTGTAATGCATTAACTTATGGATCTTGTTTAAGAAAAAATGTTGCTGTAGCAAAGCTGGAATTCACCTGTATTTGTTACGTGTGCCTTAACACAGATTCTGTGCCATACTGCTGAAGAAAACTGATGGAGAGAGGTGTCCGAGCGGCCCCCATAGGTGCTTTGATACTGTGCTCTTAAAAGCTTTACTGCAACAATGCATTAAACAAAGCTGACAGGTAGACATAGCTTCAACTGGCACTGTTTGAGAGGGGAGAGATACAGAAATCTGAAAATGGAAATTAAAACAGTGGCCACAAGCATAATAGCAATTCTCCAACTTGTTACATGAACCCTTGAAGAGATTAATTTAAGGACAGCAACAAGAACACACAGCGAATGGACCTGGGAGTGAATTGTCTTCTCCAGGGGAACCACCTCTGAGGACATACTTACCACAACAGATATGAAGAAGTTTTAGCTAAAACAGGGAAGCTCCCGATAACCTTATCGCAGATCCCCCAGCCCATCAGTCATGGAAGAGTAGGGGACATCGCCTCCCTCTACCTGCTCTTACACAGCTCAAGATGCCAGTGGCCACCTCCTTCTCTGCCAGGACACAGGACCAGCTCACACTTAGCTCCCCAAGGCTGGGGTCTTTCCAGCAGAGTTGCTCTCTGGGTGGCCACACACAGCCTGTATCATTGCGAGGGACTCATCCTGCACCAGGCAGGACTCACCATTTCTCCTTGAATTACACCAAGGTTCCCGGCAGCCCTCTCCAACCTGCCTAGGTCCCTCTGCATGGCAGCCCTGCCCTCCAGTTAGAGGTCATCTGCAGACTTGATGCCACTGGGCTCCATCCCCTCTTCCAGGGAATGGATAGAGGAGTTCAACAGCACACATCCCCGTATGGACCGCATGGTACTCCACTTGTCACCAGCCTCCAGGTAGATTATGAGGCATGAACCACAATCCATCTCAGATTTAAAGGTTTGAATGCAATGTTGAAGGGGAAATGCTATCCTTCAAGTCTTTGGTAGATAAACCATTTGAAAACTTTAAGGAAAATGTCACTTCTCTCACATCTCTCGACTGAGAAGGTATGCCAGCGCTGCTGAGAACCCTGTTACTCATCGCAGGAGTAAGCTGTCATTTCACCTTCACCTATGGAGCCAAAGATCAGTTAAAAAAATATCTTTTTGTGGTCTTACTAACACCACTACTAAATGCCAGTATGTGTAGAAAGGTAAAGGGGAAGGGAGAGAAACAAAAGGGAAAGTAGTCCATCCATCCTACTATGCCTCCATCCCCACAGTTAAGATACCCATCATCCACACACCTAACCTGTGACCATGTTATCAGGAAGTCTCATAATAACATTATCCCAACTGTGACGGTCACTCAGAAAAGTAAACTTAAGATGCATTAGCCAACAGATCTTTTAAAAGGGCAAAAAGGGATCTTCAGGCAATAGCAGGATGTGGGGGGGATCATCTCCAGAGAAACATCCTTAAAGAAAAGAATGATGGGGGAAGGTTGGAGAATATAACATGTCCACTATCTCAGGGCAACCTATTTCATTATCCTCCAGGCTCTGGGAGCTAAATAAGCCTTTGAGGCTAAGATCTGACCCTTTAAAGAGTGCATGATAAGAGTTGAGGCAGAAGAGCAAGAACAGTTTATTCATTTATAAGCCTAACGAGAAGGCTAGGACAACAAAATATTTGCCCATCATCTGAGTGCCCAAGATGAAAGGACACTTCAAGCACAGACCCTGCACCACCTGAACAGCACGAGAGGTCCCAGTTGCCCCACCTCTGCCTCTGGTACTCACTGGGGCAGGTCACTTCCAGGCAAGATTATTGCACACCTTATTGCAGCAGCTAAAACTCATCTGAGAAACACCCTGGGTGCCTCTCCACATTAGGTGCATAAGCAGGAGAATTGCTTACAGAAGGTAACACAGTCTGAATTAAAAATGAGCAATCCCCCCACCCAATTCCTCAATAACTCCACCAAATATTTACATGTGTAGTAAATTGCTAACACCATTTTCTTCAGCAAGTTACAGCTTTGCCTCCTTACTTATTTCTGCTTTCTCAGGAGTACGGAAGGCCACAGAGCAGGCTGCACGGACACCAGGTTTCTCTCCAGCCAAAAGATGTGTTTCTTGTCTGGAGGGACAGAAAGTGCACGATCGCCCTGAAAATCCAAGAAGACCCCCCACACACTGGCAATGCCATACCAGTTGTCCAAGCTGATCCCAAAGCCTGTTCTTCCTCTTCGGCAGAGAGACTTCTGCAGCCATTACAGAGACAAACACAGCTTCAAAACTGTCAGAGAAATAAATCCTGATGAAAGGGGCTGCAGCATTTGAGGCTTGAGGATTTTGTGCTGTAAAACACAATATAACCATTCACATAATTTTTTATATATTGTGGAGTGCCCCTGTAATCCTCTTATGCAATTTTATGCAAACTGTGTTAAGCTTCATCCCTAGCTGAGTGATGGAACCACAGACAATGAAGAATGGAAAATACACATGTAGTCAGGGTGAGCTTTGTTCAGAAAGGCCATCAATACAAGGTTGTTAAGGTAAGTACCTACAATCATGCCTGAAGTTTCCCTTCAAATAATGCTTTTCTATATTGGAATGAAATCAAAGAAACAAACCAGTATTCTTGTCCTGAGATATTAAGTGTAGCATGGCCCAGCAAAGATAAAAGTCTCCCACAAAGGAAAACTTTCCAGTGTTAATTTGGAGTACTCCCCCCCAAAATAATTCAGTGCTCAGATGCTCTCCTTTTTACACACTTGCCCCAGGGCTATTGCTATCACCTTTTGCATCCAGATCCTCTGAGTCACAGCAACTCAGCTCAGGTGGCCCTGACCTCAGCCTTCACTTATTTTCAGCAAGGGTTCACAAGTCAGTGTCCCCAATCCCACAGGGCTGCTGAAGGGACCATTCTGCACAGCCACCAATTCTGTCCTCTGCTTTCAGCACACACCTCAGAGGGACCCATGTCTTGGAGGAATACAGACAGTGCATCCAATACCTTCATCGCTGCCCCAGAGCCTCGTCAGGTGCCTTAAGACCCACCAAAACCTCACTAGTTTCACAGAGATGCAGTATAAGGGTGAGGCTTCAGAGAGGTGAAAGATTCAAGTCAGTCTAAGCAGCAAGGAGTGTTATATCCAGTATTTCCAGGCGTAATAGTGAGGGGCTTATTTACATCAGTTACTCAGAGTGCAAATCACTGGCAGACATCCCACAGTAGGTTTGCCGAGTGTTTTAGCTACAGGAGAAATTCTCATCTCTTTGGTGATTCCAGATGAGCAAGCAGAAGATGTAAAAAAAGATAACTTTCATTATTACAACAGAATGTTTTTTTCATAGCAGTTGTTACCCCATTTGGAAAATACTGCTTGATATCCTGTAATCCCTCTGCATCTGTCATTTCAGTTTATTAGCTCCCCAAGTATATTCAAAGCTGTAAATGGAGAAACCGAGCTGTCCAGGTTTCAAATTGAAGATGGGAGCCAACTGACAAAATACCATGTAGCTGTTTCCGTTTAATAATTCCACATGGACAGATGATGCATCTACTATTCCTTCAGAAGCTTATTTCCCAAACTCAGTTATCATGCAGATGGTAAAGTCTATTCTTTGAGGGTCAGGATTAAAGCCAATGGAAAGTACCATGTAATTCATTGAGGAAAAATAGCTATTACCACTACCTGGAAGGTAATATCTTTTGGCAATACAAAACACCCTATATTTTATGACAGCTAACATTTTCCAAAACCTTCCTAAGCACCTAAGCTTTAAAAATAATCTAATTTCAGACACTGCACAGAAGCAGCAAACAAGTACAAGTTCAGTATAACCACAAATGCTTTCCAGACTGTAATCCAAACAAGCAGATGCCTCACATGAAGAACATTATCTCTCCTTCGAATCCCAAGTGCCCCAGTACCCAAGGCAGGACTTGGGCACCCAGTCTGCCAAAACCCAAAAGCGAACAAAGAATTTCTGCACATGCCAAAGCTTCCCCAGCACAAGAAATAAACCAAACACCTTCCCCAGCCAGCCTGCACAAGGACTCGGCATAGGTGAAGCGATGCCCACGTCCTGTGAAAGGTCCCAGCACGCTTACTATAGCCAGCGAGTGGGCCTAACCCCCAGGGTTTGCCGATGTGAGGTATAAAATCAAGCAATGCCATTGATCCAACAGCTGCACTAGGAAAAAAATGCAGGCACCTCTATGGTGTCTCTGCAGCATGCCAAACAGAGCATATGTAAAACTTGGCTAATGGTCTAAAACCAGAAAAATATTATCCCAGTGTGTCTTAGAATAAGTTCATAATATTTATTACTTTGGAAATTATTAATTCATACGGCTGGTGCACTTTATTTTTTTTTACCAGGAAAAGGCATTTATTTTAACCCTAGCATTAAAACATACTTGCTAAATGTAGCTTTGTTGAAGACAAATGAATTTAAACATGAGGCTGACTCTATAAAACATCAGAATCACCCTTCCAAAGCAAAAAATACTTTAAGGACATTTAGGTCTTTAAAAAACAGAATTAGTCAGCAACTTAAAACCCCTTCTCTTGGTCACAATAAAATGCAATTCTCTGGCTCGGCTGCATTTCCACTATTTATATACCTGCAAAACAGGCAAAGGCCAAAGTTCCACTTTTCGGTGTTCCCCTCATCTACAGAGCTGGCTAACACTCAGTTTTACCTGGAGGCATTCACAGTTTTAACAAGGGGCATAGTGAGCTAAAAGAGGTATGACCTGCTCATGGAAGCAAACTGTGATTATCAAAGGGAAAGCCACAGGGCATTCATCATTAAAACCTAAATTAACAAGGCATTCTGCATTTCCTCCATAAAACTTTCTTTGAGGGAGGATGTAAGGGATGCTCTGGATTCAGGAGCTCGATAAATACATCGAAGCGTCATGGTAAACCTTCTAAAGCACATCCTGACCCACACATTGGCATGGTACCACGCCAAGGCAGGCACATAGCACTTGCAGCAAGGAACAGTACAAGCCGAGACAAGGCTTTGAAGTCCTCCTCAGAAACTGGACCTTGGCCAATCTGTCCAGGTAAACCAAACCCTACTTTGAGGAGCAGGCCAGGGAGATCCTCCATCCAGACTACTAACAGGCATACTTGCCTCCCACCCCATCCCAAGGAGCTCAGCTTGGACAACAGGCTAGTACTTTGTCAGGTCTCAGCAGGTGAAGGTATTAATGTGGGTTTTCCCTCTCATTACAGCATTCATCTGAACAATCATTTCTACCAGCAGGACTAGCTGAGAGTCTGCCAGCTTTTTTATGGCTTCTTTGTACAATCCAGCTTTTTCTCAAAGTTAATGTACTCCACACAGACCTTTTTGACTAGAAGGTATTGTGGTTTTAATCTAAATTGTCTGTAGAGGGATACACACTATCGATATCTTTGAGCAACTCCCCACCACAGTCAGCAGGGAATTCTGCTTAGAAAAAAATCAATGGCATAACCAAGCCTATGGTTGTTGGGACTTTGTTTTATATATTGTGTTATAACTTTTAAAAGAATCCTGGCATTGATCCTTGGTAAAATTAATGAAAAATTAAACGAAAAGGTGAAAAAGATGACAAAATACTTGCTGCAGTTAAAAGGTTGGTAAGGGCAAAGACAGTAACATACTGTGCTACTAGAATATTAGATGTAGAATCTTGGTAATGTCATAAAATAACTTTGCTGTAAGCCCAGCAGGTGTTGGTGGGATGTGCCTGCATCATTTGATTATTTTTTGTAAAAGCAGCCAAAACAAGCAGAGCAGGGCTACCACTATCAGAAGCGAAGGACTACAAAACCCTGGCCAAAGGGAGGACATCCAATAGCATGTGAAAGCCTTCAAGCACATCTTTACCACTACAAAAAAAGGGGTGAGTTCTAAATCCTTTAAGCACTTGGACATCCTTACCTGTTAGGTGCAAAAAAACCTAGCAGAGTGCAGAAGCTTTGCCAACATGTACCAGCTCCACTAACCACAAAAAACCCCCCATTTTTACTAGCTAAGAAGCCAGCCCCACCTCTCCAAGCTTTAATGGAGTTGTGATTAATTGCACCAAAGTGGATCTGGCCCAGTCCTTTCAATGCAACACTATTGATTTACTCCTGCAGCACAAGTAGCCCACCAGATTTTGACATTGAAATATCATCTCCTCTAATGACACCCTCTCTTAGTAATATCTTCCAGCTTTCTGTTATTCATTCTGGGATTTAGATTTCATTTGGGTGCTGTTACATTGCATATACTTTTATTGTGCTCTGTTTACAAAATGATTCTTGCAATTAATTACAGTAATGAGATTATGGCTAAAAGACTCACAGAATGCTGATTAGATAATTAATGATCAGTTGGTTGTAGCATTTTATTGAATATACATCCTAGGTTGGTCTCTCCCCTTTCCTTTTTTGGTCTTTCTTGCCCAAGTTTTAATAGGTAATTGAATAAATGATTAGTGGGAAAGCAGATTACATGAATCATATTTAACCCCTCGGCACTTAGACAGGAATCCAGAGTAATATAATGTGAGGAATATAAGAAATCAATTTCTTTGGTATTTTCATTGCAGTAATTACAGGCTGAAAATAGTTTTAAATCAGACATTAGTTCAAAAATTGGCAAATAGGCTGGACCTGACAGAAAGAGTCTCTCTATAGGGGCAAGCGATGTTAGAATAGCTGCCTGCCAGCAAGGACAGGGCTGATCATCCTGCAAGGTGGCTGGCCAGGCCACAGCAGAGCTTGACCACACAGCCTAGCATGGCCAACTCTAGAGCCAAATGGCTGACAATGGATAAAAATATTTCCTTTCAGGGTCTGGGATGGACACAGGAGATCAGCTCACCCTTCCCCTGCTCTTAGTAAGCTCCTGTGAAACCCCTCAGCCAAGCCAAAGCCCCATCTCTCTTCAGGGCCAAGCCATACCACAGACAACATACTACCAGCATGAGCTTGACGGCCAACTGGAGCAGTCAAATTCCAGACTGACCAAAAGCCACACAAAATACCATGGTCTCAATCTGGTTTGCTTTCAAAAGACCAGAAATAGATGCATAAAGCTACAAAGGTGATCAATTTGTGTGTGCATGTTATGATAACCTAATTAAGAGAGCTCCCATTGACTTCAACCTCACTTGCAAGAGTCAGTCCCCCAGATCTCCAGTAGCCTTACAGAAAATGAGGGATCGCTATTCAGGCCAGTGAAGCAAAAGTCCTCCCAGCTGTCTTCCCTTGACCAAGCCCCAGAGAAAGTCCCTTCTGTATCTTAGCACAAGGAAGGACCTCACAGCAAAAAACAGCCAGTATTTAAATAACTGATCAAACTTCATACACAAAAGTTGGCCAAACAAACATTGCTGGGCAGCCTTAACTACTGCCTTCTTGGGAAAAAGAGAGCAGTCTTCCCCAGTTATTTGGCTTGTTTCTTCCCTCAATTCTGACAGCTCTTTTTCCACTTTTTAAAGGGTTTTTTTCAAGCTTTATTGAAATGTTTATGTCTCCTTAACTAGCAGAAAAGAATGAGCAAGAAAAGCTAGCACAGTCCACTTTCAGCTTCTAATGTTGCCAACCAGATGAAATACAGAAGAAGTCACCACAAGGGACTGATCAGTTAACACTTATCAGGCAACTAAAATAAAATTTATATTGTCAGAGAATGAATTATGGTAGTTTCCAACCATGCTATAGAAAAAACATCAAGCCACGATCAACCTCTGTCCCACAATGACTTCCATATCATTTTTACCCCAATCAGGTAAACTAGCATTCCCAGCAAAACAGGATGCACAAGACCAGATACAACATTTTAATTTGGTCCTACAGTTATAGGCAGTTTCAACATTGTTGTGTCAGATAGAAGAGGCATCTTTCCCAATAAAAAGATGCCTTTTCTTGTCCCTAACCCTGGAATAGGCCCATCTCAGGTCCGAAGATGTAAAATGTTCTCCCAAAGCTTTGGCTTAAGAAAAAACCACATCACTGTCCCACAAAGGACAAGATCATTTCAAGACATCACCTTGTCACTCTTGTTTCTGACTTCAAGCAGTCCCTGAACCACAGCTTATCATACAAAAACAGGTTTAAGCAAGTCAAGAATTACTTCCCTGCCTGAGGATCTATGCAACGGGGTCCAAAGGTGCAGACTTTTCTAAAAATTCTTCTGAAGGGGGCAGAACCTGCTTGGCTCAGCCTCCTGGGAAAATCCAGGCTTTCACATACCTGCTTCACAGGTGAAAGCTTTGGAAAGTCCCACTTCAGCCCCAGGTGCTGGGAAGCAGACCATCTCACTCACAGTAGCTCCAATGTCAGCCTCCATGGGCAAGGTGGAAAGAAGGATAAGGTTCAAAAGGATGCGAACCCAAAGACTTCAGTGGCGTGCCTTTGACACCAGTCACACAACAGATTGCCAAATTCACTCAGCTAAGTTGCATGCATTAACATCCATCAGAACCTGGCTATCCTGCAATCAGCATTATCCCACTACCAAGTCAAACCACCCAGATTACAGCAGATGACGCACCAGCCTATTCTCCATACATTGTCACATTGATTTAATGAATGAAGATGAATTACCTTGCCTCCATCTACTACTGAAGACAGGTCTCCATAGATAAATTCCTGCAAGACTGACCTATTCACTCTAAGAACAGATTAAGCTATCATATGCCCAAGGCACATAACTTTCTCATTATCCTCCTGCATTTCTTCAGCTGTCAGTCCAGTAGTTTTCCAATGAAACACAGATACCTTACAATTCATTTTCAGAAGACAAAGAAACCTAGCAGGGAGAAAAGCGGGCAAGATTTCTCTCCACCCACCATCAAAAAGAAACATCACCAACCCACTACGATAGCCATACATTTGAGGGAAGTTACATATTGCGCACAATGTTCTTCCACACAGCATGATCAGAGATAATTAATACATGATTGCTAAGAACACATTTCTAAGCCCCTGGCTAGAATCGGACTTTGTAAGAATCCCATTTAAATCAGGGGGTAGGAGGGTCACAATCTGTTCTGATTATATCATATGTTATGGATGCTTCCAGTATGCTTAAGACAAGGAACAGGATTGCTACTAATACAACACAAGCTTTTTCATAAGCTTCAGAAGCCGGTTGTCTTGGAGTAAAATCAAAGTCTAGAAACACTGCTGGTTTGCGCAAGCACAAAGTTGCTTAAGATGCTTTTTTTTAACCCTTGTACAGCACCTAACACCTGATCAGTCATTGCCTTAAGATTTCAAGGGATTAGCATCTCTCTTGAATGAGAAAAAGCATAGGAAGGACTATATTTTATGAAGAACAAGCCTGTCCTGCGGTTACACTTGCACACCAGCCTGCGGCAGCTTGCCCGCACCCTAACCACCATTTATCTTGTACTCCTGCAAACGAGGGGTTTGCATGCAAGGTTTAAATGCCTTCTACAGTTCCCAACTAAGAGCTAGACCCCTGCAGCTTAACTCACCTTCTATGACCAAGGTCTGAAGGAACCACACAGCAAGCCAGAATTCACTTGAAGTAGTTTTATTTTGAAGTTTCTGGCTATCCCTCATTTCATGCAAAACCTGCTTGCAGACTACAAGGGAAGCCACTGCTGCTTTGCAGAAGGCAGAAGCAAAATTGAGTATTGGAGCACTCCACCTATGGCCCCTCATTCATGCAACAAATTTCAAGAAGGCTGTTGTCAAAAATACAATATCTTCCTCAAAATTCACCGCATGGACATCAATTTCATAAGTAGACTGGTGCCACAGAACAAAGCCTGAGCTGCAGGTAGCACAAGTGCTGTTGTACTCTCACAACAGGACCAAGGAACTCCACATCTCCAAGAAAGCAGCACCTTCTATTGGCCCTCCTTCCCAAAGGTCTGCTCAGCCTGTACCACTGGTTGTCTCCCATCATGTCACTGATCCACAAAATCAAGTTCCTGATATGATAGTTTGAGGGAACCATTAGAACTTATTACATTAATAATGGACACCTATTAGGTTGTTGTATATTTAAAACATGTTTTAATGCTTCAGAACAGTGAGGAAACGAGTTTTGTTGTAACTTTACTCTTGTTAGCATTGACCACCTTGCAAGAGAGGGCAGTTCCTCCATTGCTCTAGGCACAGCAAACACAATCAGTCAGAAAAGACACACTCAGTTATAGCTGAGCTCTTGCCAAAGGTTCCAGAGGACAAGTTGAAACTCAAGTAGAGGTGCTGCACTTGACTCCTTTTCCAGCCTTAACTACACATAGCAAACACTTTGTAAAACTTGGGGTTGTTGTCCAATCAGATGTACAGACAGGTTAGGAATCCTGGACAGCACAACCAAGTGAGCTGTATCCAATGGCCTCATACAACTTCCACACCAGCCTTCATTCAGCTTCTAGTTCTTGAGGTCAAGGACCCAACGCCATGCTGAAGTTCATTCAATATTTGCCTTATCGAGTCACATCTCCCATGTTAGTCTGTAGCCCAGTCCAATACAAATGATAGCATCTAACTCTCCTTCATTACAGAGCTGCAGCTTGTGTTTTATTTTGTTTAAATCATGGGAAGCCAGTGACTCTTGAATTGTATCACAGTGTTTCACTCAGAACAGCTGTCAGCTTTGCAGTCACCATCTAAGCAAGTGTTGCTTTTAGGGTGCATCTTGTCAGCAGTGCCAAAGCTACCTTATTTAAGCAATAATCACTGATCAAAAGTTGCCTCTTGAATAAATAGCTCAGAGAGACCAAGATGAAATATTCAAGTCTCAGTCTCATCTTCTCTAAGAGACTAGAAATGCAAAAATTTCAACAGGAAGAACTGGAAGCCTCCTATAGTGGGTTGGCCCTGGCTGTAGGCCAGGTGCCCACCAAAGCTGCTCTGTCCCTGCCCTCCTCAGCTGGACAGGGGAGAGAAAATATAAGGAAAGGCTCCTGGGTCAAGATAAGGACAGGGAGAGATCAGTCAGCAATTACCATCATGGGCAGAACAGGCTCAACTTGGGGAAAATTAATTTAATTTATAACCAAATCAGATTAGGATAATGAGAAATAAAAAACAAATCATAGAACACCTTCCCCCACCCCTCCCTTCTTCC
>NW_009629221.1:0-1240 GCF_000690535.1 Cariama cristata | reverse complement strand
GTCACTGCTAGGCAATGGGAGAAGAGCAAATTGAGATACCCGGGGATTGTCAGCCTTTGGAGACAAGGTATAAAAGAATTAACTTGTGTTTTGGTGCTCCAGCTGCCTCTCTGCCCGCTGCTCATTCAGCTGCTGTGGGCAAGGAAGCCCTTCTGCCCTGACTCACCTTCCTGCCGGGCAGCTGCTCCGCCATGCGAGGGAGCGGTCGGGGCCATGGCACGCACGGACTGCGCTGGTGCGTGTGATTGGCACTGGCCAGCTGTAGCTGTGGTTAATAATTGCCGTTTTCAAAAAATTTCTTCTAGTTCTGGGAGGTGATCAGTGATGAGCATGGCATCGACCCCACGGGCAGCTACCACGGGGACAGCGACCTGCAGCTGGAGAGGATCAACGTCTACTACAATGAAGCTGCTGGTAAGTGTCTGCTTCCTCAGATGCCCTTAAGTAAATGGGGCAGACATGCTAGCTCACTGAGGCTGGAAAAATCCTTGAACAAGAGCTGTCATCTGTCAGCGACTCCTCTAAGAGAGCTTTGTTCTGAGAATGGCTCTGATAACACAGTAGTCTTGAACGAGGCAGTGAGTCTCTCCAGTGAAATGCGGGGAGGCGGAAGGGAGCACATCAGGGCTTCCATGACGCTGGCTGCCGACTGCAGGGCTGTAATGCTGGTGCTGGTTCTTCCCACAGGTAACAAGTATGTCCCCCGTGCCATCCTGGTGGACCTGGAGCCCGGCACGATGGACTCCGTGCGCTCCGGCCCCTTTGGACAGATCTTCCGGCCTGACAATTTTGTCTTTGGTGAGTGAGCGTGGGATGGAGGAGTCCCAAAGTGGGAGCTCTGTGCATGGAGGAGACTCGGAGCGAGCGTGCGAGTGGCCCTGGGGGGGGACCTGAATCCCAGTAGCACAGTGGGGTAGAAGTGGGGAGCGAAGCCCACGGGGCGGGAGAAGCGGCATCATCTCTGTGGCTGCCTGGGGCACTAATGGGGCGCCTTGCTTCTGGTCTGCCCTCTAGGCCAGAGCGGGGCTGGCAACAACTGGGCCAAGGGGCATTATACGGAAGGCGCTGAGCTGGTGGACTCCGTGCTGGATGTGGTGAGGAAGGAGTCGGAGAGCTGCGACTGCCTCCAGGGCTTCCAGTTGACCCACTCGCTGGGCGGCGGCACGGGCTCTGGGATGGGCACCCTCCTCATCAGCAAGATCCGGGAGGAGTACCCCGACCGCATCATGAACACCTTCAG
>NW_009629220.1:0-4523 GCF_000690535.1 Cariama cristata | reverse complement strand
CCCTGCGCCTCCTGCCTGCGTCCCGGGAAGGGGGGATGTGGGGCACTGCTGTGGGAAGGAGGTATTTTAACCTCTTCTGCCCGAGGAGCAATGGTGGGTAGCACTGCCTCATCCCCTTCAAGCTGTTTGGCTGGATGGAAGGAGAACCCACCACAACCTGACTGTCGTCTGCCCATCACGCAGCAAAGCCACTCCAGCAGGCTCACACCTCGCACCAACGGTGGCCACCTCCCCTGTACCAGCACAGCCTGAAAAGAGCAACAGAAATCCTAGCCAACCGCGGCCACATCATCTGGGCAGCCAGAGAGGGGAAGAAAGAGGACTTGTGTTCATAAAACAAACCAGAAACAAGCCGTTTGTAAGCGCAGGGGACAAAAAATTATGAAGTATCCAAACCCTCGTGCCAGCCGATGACTTGGGTAACTCACTCGCATCCCAGTGTTGACCACTGAATGCTCGCCCCACGGCGAGAGCGGGGATACCTGCTCCCCCCCACCGAAACTCCCGTAAGCAAACCTAAAGCTACAGCACTTGAAACAAAACCGGGTTTTTTTTCCCATTGTTGGGCAGAATTTGCCAGTCCTTTGTAACTTGCCTGAACTGCAGCAGCCTCAACCCTGCTGCACTAATAATATAAAGAAAAGTGTTATTTCTGAAGGGACACAGGGAAGAAAGAAAGGCTGCCGAGATAAAAATGTTCAGTTCTTGAAAGCAAGCTAAAGCTGGTCACCTTATTTGACTGTGTAGATCTGAAAGATGTTCTTCTTGCACTCACCTGACGAAAGGGCTTGGCCAGGCCAATGCCCAACGAATTTTATCTTAAAATCTGAAAATACACGCCAGTCACAAGGCATGAAAACAAGTTAATTTCCAAATAAACAAACAAAACTTTTCAATGTTATTCTAGCTCTCTGCTGTCACACAGAATGATCAGGGCTTCTTTACATATGCTTTAAGGTATACATTTTCATTTCTACGGTGTTATTTCAGAGACGGACCAGGCTCCTGTTTGGCAGGTTTTGACAGGGAATAGGAGAAAAAGGCGCAGAGGCGAAACCCTGATGGCATGTCTACTACAGCCAAAGCGTATCTCCTACACGCTTTTCTGTCCAGTGTGTCTTTTCTCGGTTTTTAGGCAAAGTCCTGAAAAACGTAAGTCACATCTCTTAAGTAATGTTTGAAAGTATCTACCTTGAATTTTGGATCACGGTCAATTTACGAGGAACATCTGATGTTACAGCACGTCGGGCATCAGCAGAGCAACTGAAATAAACCCTGGCGGGCAGCGCGGGCTCCTTCCATCTCCCACCCCAGGCAAGCTCACAGAGCGGGTTTAGGGCACGCTTGTTTTGTTGTTGTTGTTAAACTGCTCATTGAGAAAATTTTCCCCTCATTGTTTTCTTTAGTACGTTGGAAATACTCACATATTATACTTCCCAGAAATTTGTATGCTCCCAGAAGTATCCTACCATGTTACGCTGTCTGCTTGCTTGCACAAAACTTTGCCTATAAACTCTGTAACGCTAGCACCCATCATACCTATTAAGATTTTCTAGCGCTATAAAGAAAGAGTCAACTTATGTTCTGAATGGGCTTCCTTCTCTTCCGACAAACAGAATCCACACATTTGCATTAATAAATTTCTATTTGCTGGCTCAAAAGAAATCGCAGTACAAAAAGCAGATGTGGATGTTGGATTCTTTCAAATTAGATTTCCAAGAGCTGAGCCTATTCTAGCTCCTGATCAAAGGCACTAAAACACCATCTCCTCCCCCTTCCAGTATAATTACAGAGATTTCCTTTCTTTTGTCACACAGGGCACAACAGGTAGATCTCAAAACCTGAAAAATAATGAGGGGTTGCTGCCGCAGAGCCAGGCCGTGCTGCGGTGCGCCTCTGCGCCGCACCCCTGCTGCTCCTGCTCCTGCCGCCCAGGGATGGGAAAGAGCTCCTTTATTCCTGGAGATTGCTTCTCCTTACGAGTTTCATGCCAAAGCTGCTGAGAGGAGCGTACTAAGTTACACGTCGTATTCTGGCAGGACTGGAGGAGGCGAGGGGCAGGGGAGAAGCAAAGCTTTTAACACCGATCAAACGCAAACTGGCAAGGGAGGGCAAGGGAGTCTTGCAAGTTCAGATGTTGTCAAAAAGTTATGAAAACGGAGCAGTTTTCCACGTGCCTCTGAAGAACGAAGTGCACAGTCACAAAAGCACACGAGAGATAGCCAAAGATAATATTTTTAAAGAAAAATACACCGTCCCTCTCTGCTGTAGTCGCTCAGAGACCATAGGGAGTGGTACAGCGAGCACGAGGCCAGGGCACGTAAAACAGAAGAAATTTCAGGATGTACACAAACCTAGCCGGGTTGGTTTGGGTTTGTGACCAACCCACTAACCAGGACAGCCCTTCCAAATACCAACACATTTCTATTTTTAACTTCTGATAGTATCTGGTTCTAGTGCTGGCCATTAACACGTTCCTATGTTATTTTCTCTGTATGAGAACTTCTGCGGGTAATTCCCTTCACGCCTGGCCTTTGCTCAGCTCAAGGCTTGTGACCAGTTTCATGTTCGTCACCCGATGAAATAGCCTCGCAACGTCCTCCCAGCCTCCAGGAGGGACCCTCTGCAATCCCGTCCTCCCTGCCGGAGGCAAACCTTCCTTTCCCCCTAAGCGAGGGGGGTCTCAACGTTGATGCTTACGTTAGCTCATCGCTGCGGCCCCTTCTATATTCCTGTATTATTCCTATGCCACATACAAATCTGTACGTGTTAACAGTCAATGAATCATCACTGAAGAAGGTGACCAAATAATGCAATAAACCGGCTCCACCCATCCAATGCAACCATATGAGATAGATAATTATCTCTAATGAAAACCAATACAGACCCGGGTTCTTTGTACACCCACACCTGCAGCTGGCATCCCCAGCCCCGGTCCTCCACGCCAGGCCAGCGGAAGGACGAGCAGAGGATGAGGCAGACAGCACGGCCACCTCCCCTCGGAGCTGGAGAAGGAAGGTGGATAACCAATTGAGAGCAGTTGACTGGGCTGGGGTCTCTCGGACGGGTAATGACAGCCAGCGAGACATGGGAGGCTCACACCATACTTAAAACCTGCAATTTAAATCCCTTCAGTTAAACCTCTGACTTCCCAATAACATAAAACTGCAAACTTAAGCAGGAGACCAGTATTACCCGCATCCAGAATTGGGGCTTCTTGCACCTCATGACTGGGTTTTATTCCAGTTCTGCCTTTGATTCTCCTGACCTTGGGGAAGTCACAGCTTCTTTACCCTCAATTTGGCAAAATCTGCTCGGACCATTCCACCTGGACCAGCCTACATGGCCAACCCATGGGGAAAGCAACTCCTACCCTCTCACCCTGACAACGCAGCAAGGAGACCTTCAGCAGAAGAGTCATGTGGGGCTTTCCGCTGGCAGGGAACGTACCTCTGCCTGCTTCACCTAACCTACGGAGGGGATGAGATAACATCAGCAAAGTAACACCTATCTGTCTCACCAGCGTGTTTGCGAGGCCTGTTTCATGAATGTAAGTGCACTACTTTCCAGTCCTCTGAATTCTAATCTTGCTGGTACGCACATCCATCAAAGCATCCGTGCACCAGGATAGGATATGCAGACCAGGAAAATTTTCACAGCCCGCACATCCACCAAGGGACTCTGGGGCACAGGAAAAGAAATGAAGATGGGGGTGGAAATTTATGAGAGAGGAGTTAAGGGAGAAGTTTGCAAATGAGAAAACAAAACTGAGAGCAAAGCAGAAGAGAGTGGCTGAATTTATTTAATTCTTCTAAATTCATAGAGAGCAACAATGAAGCGTGAAAGGGAAAAGAGAGGATATGTTAAGGAAGGAAAAAGTGGAAAAGAAGGAATGGACTCTGTATTCCTTTGTCCTTTTTTCCTTCTCTTTTTCTAGTTCCTTCCTTTCTCAGTTTTCTGCTTTCCTGACTCCTCTGTCCTTCATTATCCCCTTTCCTGTTATTTTGCTTAGAACTGGCAAAAATTACAAACTGCACAGGCGTTAAAACTGGCCTGAATTCCAAATATAAGCCCAAATCTAGGCCAGAGGTATATTTGGCAAATACAAATCCTTGCCAGATTTACACAGCTCTAATAATAAGGTGACAAGAACCGTGCACAGGATTACGGATGTGGCCTCACTCATCCCTTATAAAGTGCCAAAATAGTTTCCTTTGACTTTTATTCAACCTTTGCTCGTGAATCTCAGATCATTAGCTTCGGGGTGGGGGAAGAAAGAAACCCCAAAAGAAAAGGCTAACCTATTTTGCATTTGGGTGAAGGTTTAAACACGCTGTTTTCCATCGACCCTCAGATCCGTCTCTCTCAATGAAACAGCGACACGAGCCTGCCCAGGCCAGGGAAGGGCCTCACCCTGCAGCCCCACCGAGCCCGAACAGGACCCGACAATCAGAGCCCGGCTCCTAGCTCTGCTGACCAACTTCCACAGCAACTCCACGCCCCAGCCAGGGAAGCAGAATTCC
>NW_009629219.1:0-41194 GCF_000690535.1 Cariama cristata | reverse complement strand
CTGAGTGGTTAATGTAGTACAAGATTTAAAGAAAAAAATAGCACATGCCAGTATTTCTTGTCAGTAGAGCACCTGGGACTAACTTAATGTATTGTGTTAATGCACTTCTGTGCTACAGCAAGCATAATGAGATGCTATACTTCTTGTATTTTTTTTAAATGTATCGTTATTGCAGCTTGATCAAAGGTTTCCCTGTCCTTCCAAAGAAATCCAGTAGGTTTGAGATAAGAAACACCCAAAGCTCAGTTTCGGTATTTGGGTGGGAGCGCTTGCTACAGCTTGTTAACAAAGCCATTACGCTGCAAATGGCATTGTGCCCTCAGGCACTACTCCGCAATATTGTTCTCTGCTTGGATGTAATAATAATAATGATAAAGCATGTTGGTAGTGCAGAGTTTAGATTTAGGCCAGCTGGAAGTGTTCAGTTTACAGCATCTAATGAGATGCAGAGGCAGACACTGAGTTAGTCCTTGCATGTGGTCCTGTTCTGCCGTCATCCCTCCACACCCCCAGCTCTCTGTCTTTTTGTCAAAATGTCTATTATTGTTACCTGCTGAAGATGACTGTGGATGAGCAAATCGTAGAAACTGCAAAAAATACGCACGCTGAGAGTGAGTGGCATGTAATATTCTGTGTCTGATGTGCAAAGCAATAGATGTCTGGTTAAGCTATACTTATTAAACCTGAGATTGGCAGGACTGGAAAAGGAGGAGTTTCCTTACTGTTTCTCCTGGGGTGAAATTTGTTGGCTGGCATCAAACCTCCACCTATTTCTTTCATCTCCAATGTATTTGTTAAATGAGGGAGCATTTTTGGTTTCCAGATCATGGTGTAATGCTTTTGCATTTTATTCTTTCAGAATCATGATTTCTACTGCCTAAAGGTGGAGAGGGTCTTCCGCAGGGCTCTGCCACTCCAACTAAAAGTGTGCAAAGGCTTCTTTTAAACCAAAGATTTAGGTGATTGGGTTGGTCTGCTTGAATTTTGGTACAGTCCAGTCCTATGACGGTGGAGGAGCGCAGTGCTTTCTGCAACACAAGAAGTTGAGGCGCTCGATTCCCTTGCCAGGCTGCAGCCTTAAAATGAGCTGCAGGAGGTGGTTTGTCCCAGAGTGAGTGGTTCAGCCCTGGAACTCACTGCTGCGGGATGCTGTAGAGGCCAGAAGCATTAATGGTTTCTGAAAAGATTGGAAACGTTCAAGGGGGACGGTTCTGCCGGTAGCTGAATGTAAAAGGCAAGAAGTGACCTTCATCTGAGAAAGGTTTCAAGCCCATGCTTGTGGGAAGCTGAAAAAGTATTCTGGGTGAGGACAGTTTTACGTGCTCTGTGCTGTTATACTACTTGTGTATCATCTACTATCAGTCCCCCCCTTTCTTTTTTAAGAGAGAACAATGAACCAGATAAGTCATTGATCTATCTAATGCGGCGGTTAAATTTTTATGATAATTTGCCATTGTGCATTGAATAGCAATACTTTTCAGGAGTGAATTTATTGCACGTAAGCATGTTCCAGCAGAGAAAATACAAAAGAATATTTCAGATATGCATACTTGGAAGAAAGAAAAGAAGCAGAAGCCTTTAGCGTTTCTTGGATCAACCCCGTCATTGACTTTGAGATATTATAGAGACTGTTCCAATATAAATTGCTCAGCTTCAAATGGTGAAGCATGCAATGCTGGAAAAAAGCATAAAAGAAATTGCTTCTAAGAAATGGAATTGATTCTTTTTCCCTGAACTGTCCTACAGTATTTTTCCAATTGTTTAAATAAATTATGTCTTTCAGTAGTACAGCTAGGTGGGTATTGTCTATACAAAAAGTGGATGTTTTGATTCAAGAAGAAATAAATTCTGAATGAAGAAGTAGAGCAAACAGAATTAAAATGTTGGAAGAAAAATGAGCTACTAAGTTACAGTATTCTCATCCTTGCTGGCATTCTGCTTTTTGTTTGCTTACTACTTTCAGGCTTCTGATAACTGAATTGAAATGGCCTCTACTTAGAAAGGTCATTGCTTGTTCATAATGTGGCAGGGTGCATACCTTCTGAAAAATGTCAGTTCCCAAAGAACTTTTGTTTATATATTACATTGCATTGAAATCCGACATTGTAGGTGCAATAGCCCTGGATTTCTTTTAAATTAAATAAGAAAAATTATGTGGGGCTGATGAAGTATCTTTGTGATAGTAACATCCCCAAAAGTGGTCTCTTAACAAACAGATTGCAGATCCTTACCTTTGTAGTTGAAAAAAAAAAAAAAACAAACCCAGAGACACCAAAACTCTTAAGAATACAGAAGGCTAATATAAGGCCTACATGGTATATGAATAAAAATAATATCTTGCTGAAAAATCATTTTCCAGTTTTAGTTGCATACCATGACTCTTCTTCACATGGTTATTCTAGCTTTTTCACCCTCTCCAAGCGAGACAGTAAACTAAGCAAGGGAGGAGGGATGCAGGCGAGAGAGCCTACCCGCTCTTTGAGTCTGCCGTTTTATTAAGATATTTGAGGCTGGTGATACAGAACACAACACATGGCATGGGGACATTGCAGATAGTCATAGAAGGGTACCCATTAAACCGCAAAGCAATAATCAGACTGAAATTATATTATTTTAATATAGTTTTAACAAAAGTACAATGTAACTCAATGCATTGGAGTTTGGCCAAGACACATTACGTTTGACTACAGGCTGCAAGAGTCATATTTGATTCTTTCTTTATTTTCTAGCCTGAAAAGCATTTGCTGAGTTATGTCGCAGCTAGCTTCCATAAGACATAAAAGCACATTTAGGCAAACCATATGAATGAAACTGCAGATTTCTTTTGCATAGTAGTGCTACCTCTATGTATGTGTTTTACATCCTTCTCTAAGGGTTATGAAAGATGCTGTGAAGATTATTTATCATAAGCATAAATTAGAATAGGCTTATAAATCCTGCTGATTTTTTTCAGCTAGTTCTGAGGATGTTTTGGCTGTGATAACTTTTATTTTTCTCATAGTGATATCTATGATAAAATTACTTAAGTATTTTGTCAGTTGTTTAGATTGGTGGGGTTTGGGTTTTTTAAGACATTTTGGCTATCTAATTTCTTCTCCTCCCCCATCACCTCCTTGCTTTCGCTCTGTTTAGAGCCTGCCTGCAGACAAAAAGTAGATGAAACATTGAATTCTTTGTTGTAGATAAAACAACTGGTGGTGGCTCTCCTTCTGCTGCCCTCAACCCATGATCCCATTGCTCTTGCGTCATGTGAAGAGGATAGAGGATAGGGTAGGAAAAAAAAAAAAAGAATTGTTCTTGAAGCTAATTGTCAGGTACTTCTTTTGCCTGGAGAGCTGCCGATTTCTGCAGCTTGGGTTACATCAGCGTGTGCTGAGCGCTTTGCTTCTCAATTGCACGATTTCCATTAGGCCTCAGGAGGGTTTGCAGTCGAGGTAGGTGGTACCTGAACAACGTTAGTGTCCTGTTCTCAGCTCAGGCTGTTGTCCAGGTGGATGGCTCTCCCTGCAGTTGGGTTTCCTGCTTTAAACAAGAGGCTGAGTTTTTGCTGCTGGTACCCGAGGAGAATCATTAGTCATGTAGAGGAGAAATAAAATGCGACACCAAAGTCTGAAATGACTGTATTACCAGCCCCAGTTGGTTATAAAGGGTAATGCGTGGAGAGGTTTCTTTTTCCCCCAGACACCTGGGGGAGTTTTGACCCCCCTGGCACAGAGCTGGCTGTTTGCTCCCATTGAGGTTCTGCCCCCAGCTGAACACTTCTCAGGGGCTGCTCTTGAGTGAGAACATTTGGAGATTTCTGCCAAAATCAAGACTTCCAGCTGATGTCTGCATGCTGGGTATCGTTCCTTGGCAACAAAGGGTCTCTAGAAATTGGTGTTTCTTCTCTTTTTCCCTGATTCTGCATTGTTCCATTATCCTTGGAAGAGCTTTTTTTTATCAATGGAAATGTGCCATACGAACTGTGCCTCGATTAGTGACCTTTCCAAAGACATGAGAAGTTTGTGACATGTTTGAAAAAAAACGATTTCATTATATTTTCGTATTTAAAAGCAACATCCACACCTTTCTTACTTAGATCTCAAAACAAGCGAGACAGATCGCAACTAGAGGGTAGGGAGAATTCTCTATGTCCTGCTAAGTTTGATGTGAATATCCAGAGTGACTCAGGCAAGGTTATACAGCGAGTCAGTAGCAAAATGTGAGGAAAATACTCGTTTCCTTGAACGAGTGGTGTTGACTTTTACTGCTGGTCTTGGTTTTCTTGTTTTTACAATGCAATTCCTAAGAACCTTGCAGTGTCGGTTAATTCCATTTTTGTTAAAAGGCAGTGTGAATTCCTGAATAATAACTGTTGTTGGCTACACGTGAAATTTTAAAAGGGAAAATTGGAAAATTCCAGGAAGTCATACATCTGCTATGAAATTTTGAAACATTCAGTAACTATACCATCAGTGCAGAAGAGCAGGCAAAAAAAATCCAAATTGTTGTTCTTAAACCCTCTTCATTTGTGGCAGTGTGAAACCAGGCTGCTGTCAAATAACATCTCCATTGCATAGCATTTTTCACAGTGCCTTTTTTGACTGAGGAGCTGCAGTCCAGCACTAGTCTTTATTATTTCTGCATTTCACATCAGTGATTTACTGTCTCCATTACAGCGTGACCTGAAAGCTGTAACTCCTCTACCAGGGACCAGATTTTGGAAGTGCACCGGGGCCATGGCGCAGCTTCTAGGCTGGCTCAGGTTCTCAAATCTTTTGTATTTTTCACCTGATTCAATCATTTCCAGCTTGTGCAGAAAGTACCGAGAACATCTCATAAAGAAATGGCCTTTGTTTCGGCAATGCTGATAAAGCTGCTACTGCAACTGAAACGTGCACTGAGCGGTTACAGTCTTCATAAGTCATTTTTCTCATGCTTGCACTGTGGATAAGGCCATTTCTGAAGTGTCAGACAGCAAATGAAAGCACCATGTGTTTGCTGTGCAACGCTATGGGTTGGCACTGCTGGGTTAATGTTACCTCCTTTGGTTTCTGGCACAGTGCTTCCTACACCACAAATAGCATTTTCTCCATGTTTCAGTGGGTGGTCAGGGAGTTTGTCAGTCTAGACATAAACTGTCTAAACAAAATTATTCTGCACAAGCTCTAACTTCTTATAAAAGAAAACCAGAAAAGTTACAAAAAGTAAGATAAAGTTACAAAGAAAGCTAAAGTAACCATGTAAGGACTACGTCACAGGATAGGGCCATACTGTGAGAGGTACCCAAAGGCTCTTGGAAAGCAATGGGGTGTAGGCATGTCTGAAGGCATCTGACTTTGGGATCTGCTTGGAGGCCCAGGACAAAGGGGACAGCGAGTCTCTCCCATGTGCCAGAAGAAGGGGTGACAGGACGGCTGTCCCAGCCCCATGGGGGATGGAGCCCCACACACACCCTCTCACCACATTTACTCCATCCTGGCAGGCTCCTGGGCAGCGTAAGCGTGTTAACGTGATGGTAAAGGGATGTGTGGGGAGGCATCCAGATACAGCCTGGCCCTTCCAGACCTATGGGCTGAAAAAAGTGTGTCTGCTATATGTAATTTAATTTTTGCATAAAGAGCAGTCGGTAGTTGTTTGCACTTGGGTCCTTTTAAACTCAGGTCCTCATTCTCAAGGGATGCTTGCCCTGTCACTGCCCCCAGCACCCCCGTAACAAGTTCTCCTTAAATGAGCATCTTGTTCCACTGGTATGAGCGTCTAGAGAGCAGTATGCGCTACCTCAGTTTTGAGTGATGGACAAAATAAAGTTCCTGTTGCTTTATACTCAGTTTGTACCACTTACTGAATTCTAATTCAGAAACTGAAGTTAAAAGCCAGGGAAGTTTGAGGGCCATGGCAAGTCCTTACAGTAGCTCAGTTCAGCACCCATACATGCCATGCAGTTTTACATCAACTACAGCTTCATTAAATGTTCTGGAAGTTTAGCTTCTTCATTTCATACTGCAAGTGTTTAGCATATCTGATATTATACATGGTGTCTATATAGTTAAGTGGTAATAGCATGCTTTTTTATAGAAATTGCTGATCTTAGGAGAGAGAAGATATGAACAGCCAGTAAGCAAACAGGTGCTTGATCTTCATACTGGAGGATCTTCGTCAGAAGACACAGACGATGTGTCAGAACGTAATTTTCCCTTTGTCTGGCTCCTGACACGGACTTTGTAGCCCTGTGGCTTTGGTCTAGCAGGTACACGCCACCCCAGCTAGATTCTCCCTATGACTGTGTACTGTATGTCATTGAATCTAATTCATTTATTCTCTCGGTTTTTTTACACCACGCTAGTCCTCAAGTATCAGCATGTGCCAGGGTTCGATGTTGCATTGAACTACTCCATCTAGGCATCAAATACTGCAAATAAGAGAAAGTACTTTAGTAATCTCAGTGGACTGTGACTTCTTGAAATCAATAGCTTCCTTTCAGCAGAGTTTAAACTGCTTTCTATTATGTGGAGCCTGATGCCGTTAACAGAGAGATGCTTAAGATGTCGGTTGGGCTGATGTTTGAGCAGAGGGTAATGTAACAAGGTGTACTTCTGAGTACAGGGGGCAAGAGAACTCATGGTACTTTATTTTGAAGAGAGAATCTATTACTAAGCTTGACCCAAAAGCAGTTAGTGGTTCATTTAATTGAATTGGTGAATTTACCTGTGCAGTATATTAAAATATTATATAGAGATAATTTAGGCTCAATTTAGTACAGCTAGCTGAAGGGTTATAGAGATTTATAACCGATTACTTTCTATCTAGCCGCTGAGTGGACGCTTAATCTTAAGTGAAATAGCGGACCATCCTGGTAGCTCAGCCAGAAATACTGCCCTGTGGCAAAGCTGGACTTCTCCCACTACTGCTATAGCTACTCTCTTTCCTGAATCATTAAGCTGTTGTATTTTTGAGCGTAAATGGGTGCATATAAATAGGTCATTGTCCTAAATCCAAACAGCTGGATTTTTCACCATTTTCAAAGCAAAACTGAAATGATGTCTTGTGTAAATTATGTAAGAAATAGTCTTTAGTAAATTGAACTGAAAGGGCTTTGGTTGTGCTGCTGAGACTTTCCTTTGTTTAAAAGGCATCTTCTGTCACAACCAAAATCACTCCAGTATATAGTGCTTTTCTTCTCCCTGCCCCGCTGTGTGCTGCTTCAGGCAGAGCTTTCCCATTATGAAAGAAGGAAGAGCTAGATGGCTCTAACATTTACTGAGAGCCTTGCTGTGCTAAAAGAAGTACCCTTAGCTAGGCCTTCTTTTGACTTTGAAGGGCATCACTGGAAAACTCCAAGGAGATTCATAACCGGATATTTATTACATACATTGTTGTGCGTACCCACAAACTGTACTTCCAAGTTCTGTTACATTTCCTTCCTAATGGAACGTAATTCACAATAAATAAATGCCTTGATGCTCTCTGTAAGTATTGAACACTGTGCAAGGTTCAGAATTTATTATAACTTTCTCTATCGATCTGCATTTCAAAGTCCTGTAAAGAAAAAAAAAAGTACACATCAGCTGGAATAGAAAGGATATTCAGCGCGTATGTTTAATAAAAAGAGGTTTTGTAGGTTTACAAAGACTTGCAGTGAGAGTGTTTCCCTCTGCCCTGACGGCTGACTCTCTCTGTTCTTCCTCTTCCCGACGCCACGTGTAACACAGTCTGAGGCCGTCTTTCCACATGTGGCACGACTGTACTGGTTTGGCCCAGTACCGCGCTGGATTGTACAGCTTTGTGCTGCAGAGCCTTGCGTACGTGCACATCATTCCAGGATCCTCACATGGGAAACTTTGCATAAATAGGAAACATTTCCGTTTCATCTATCAAAAACCTGTTCAGGCTGGGGAGCAAACACATCTTTTTTTCTGCTAAATCAGGCTGTCATTCTTCTGTAGTCTTTCTAAGTGATGCTACAAGAATGTATAAAAAATAAATGGTAGAATTTAAACTGAGCTGGAGCTCTCCAGCAGTGCTATAACCTTTTGCGCTATTAGAAGCGCCACGTCCCTTCGAGCTGCTCTATAAATCTTGTACTGGTAGATGGGAAAAGTAGAGAAGGGAGAGAGTAGATAAAAATGGTATTTGGCAATGTGTCTGCTTCTACAAGCAGCTCATCAGATGCATGCTAACTAGGTCAACTTTGGTAATAATCTGAACCAAACTGTTTGTTTGTCTTGTGGCTCCTGCCTAGGTACTATTACAACTCTGCATCTACTGGTAGTGTAGTAAGGGCAAAGAGTCTTAAAAAACAGAGAACCTAATTACACTGATTGGTATTGCTATGTGCCACTTATACACAGGTCCAGCCACAATTTTTTCCTCTATACAATTAATTTTTGCTTGTTTTCTTCTCGATTCATAGAATAATGAATTTCAACTTGTGTACTCATTAATGCTACCTTATGTCATAAGCGTGCTCGAAAATAGATGTTCTTTACATCTTTCCACCTAAGTGGAAAAGAGCTTCCTCAGTAGTAGCACATAATTTTCAATAGAGAAATACTACTAATTTCATCACTATTTGGCATGTTTCTCCCACAGCTGTGGGACATAAGCCCTGAAATCAAGCCAAGTAACTGAGGATTAAATTCCTGGGTCTTTTTACTGTTAAAGAACTAACAAAACATAAATAACAAGTGGTTGATGTTAAGTATATCTTCAGTGAATGATAACACACAAGACATGGGGTAACACCTGTGAGGTTCTTGGTATACTGTTTACTAGTTATAGACATTTTTAAAATGTAAAGTAATCAGGGTAGGCAGTTGCAAAATTATTATGTGATTGTTCAGTGTTAAGGATTTGTAAACTGCAGTGCATCTGTGCTGGAATGGGTTCACCTGGATGGTCTCTGTCTTGTAAGAGTGGTCTTCATCTCAAGTCAGCAGTTATACGGTCAAGGGAGCAAATGGTTAAAACCAGCTGAAGTTAACAAAAAAAAGAAAAAGCCTGTAAGTGGTATTTTTGGAAGTCTTTCATTACAGAAATGCTTGTGGGTAGGGTGCCAGCAGAAGATTGCTGCATCAGATCCGAAAGCAATAATACTGATGTTGGTATTAGATAATGATAATACCACATACTGTAATACTTACATGACTTTGCAGTAGCTTGTATGCTGAAAATTAGAACAATGCAAAGTAGTTGCATTGTACATTTCCCTTTATCTTAAATAATGTGATTGTCATCTTCTTTTCTTGTTCACCCTCCTTTGTTGTAAGGAGAAAATTGAATTTTAGTCAGGACAACAAAGGCATATTTCATTATATAATCATTATACTCCCCAGGGATGGGTTTATAGCAGGCTCAAATACACAGGGAAGCAAAGTATAATGGCCTAACGTCAGAGAGCATCGGTGTGCTGAGCCCTGTGGGACACGCACGGGAGGGATGTGTTCGCAGTCGTAGAAGTCAATCCATCTTGTTTTAGCACTGATGTGATACGAACTGGGGGTAAATTTGCATGAGGTCACTTGCACAGCCATCATTTGTAGAATGTTTTAAACGAAAATGTAGGTCTTCAGCAAGGTGCCGTGTTAGGGTTTTTTGTTTTGTGGTGTTTTTCTGTGTTTTGTTTTTTTATTTCATTCTTTCAGGATCTAGTATCCATCATTTATTAGCCACTGAGTTAGAGAAGAATGGTGCTGAACCTGCTAAAGTAGCACAATCATATTCATGGATTTTTGTCCTTGTCATTCAGGATTGTCAGTGGGAGGCTATTAGCATTGCTGCATGAAGTACCATAGAATATATAAAAATATGAATAAAAGGTAATCACGAAATTGTTATTGACAATGGTTACAGTGTTTAAAGAGAAATATGGTCTTCTAATTGTTTCTTAGATTACAAGGGTTACTCAAAATTGCAGCTGTTCACTGAATATACCAGGAATACTTTATTGAAGTAGGAGACAGTGAATATTGTGGTCAGATAGGAGCCTTCTCTGAGTTGTATGGTCTACAAGTAGCGTTCAGATGCATGAACTCTGCCTTTTGTACAGCTTTTCTGCTAACTCTGGAAAGTTTGCGTGCACATGTGAGGTTTTTTTTTTTTTCCTTCCTCTCCAATTTTTGAAGGGGATGATGCTAACTGTTCGGTCACGCCACTTTCTTAAAGGAGAGCTGGATGAGAGACCCACGTGACTAATACAATGATTTTAATGCATTTAAGCTAGTCTCGAGCCGAGTCCTGAGCATATTTCCACTTTGCCACAGGTGACAGTCGCTGCTCTCTGAAAGCTTGTGAAATGTGGCTGTGGCACTGATACAGGCTGGATAAGCACTAGCAGAGAAAGGACACTCTCAAACAAGAAGGAAAAGTGAAAATGGGGAAAATAGAACAAATCCATTCTTGTACAGTGGATCACATAAGGATAATGCAAATAACTTCCAGATTATGCATCTTCCTTTTGTGTCTTCATGCTAGGTGTGGGGGGGGACTTGTATGTTTATCATTCTAATATGATTGCAAAGACAGAAAAGGTACTGTTTAATTCTGTGTGAAAACCAGTATGTTCTTTTCATCATGCTCAAGATTTGTCCAGTTGCCGCCAGTTTTCCCCTACTTCATGTTTAATGTGTAAACCCCCAAAATAAAGTGTACTTGAAATGCCCTGCCTGGTTTGTAGCCCTGAAACTCCTCGTATGTATCCCTGATGCAAAACCCTCGATACTCTTAGAAATAGCACTGAGATATGTGTCATGGTAAGTTTTAGGGAGCCCAGTCAGCAGCTCAGACGTCATATAATTGATCCTAGGTTGGTTAGAGCTGAGCACAGACTCATCCAAAAGGTTTGTCATGCATTTTCTAATAACTCTAATTTGATTTTTTTTTGGTAGCAAAACTCAAACCCAGATGTGCTTTGGTTCCCAGCTCTCCCCCGAACTCTTACAATAAAACTCTTTCCTTCTTTGCCCACACACCTCTCAGGAGAACCCTCTTTTTATGATGCTATCTTGTGATTTATATACATAATTTTTTTCCAGAAATGCCATTTTCCCCAGAAACGCCATTTTTCAAGCCCTTAACCTTGTTCCTATCTGAAAAACTTGCCTTTGAACAACCTGTGGCTGCCTCCTGTTCTCTGTCCCTGGGATACCATCGTGCTTTGCTTGGCTCGGTGGGATTTTTTCCACTGGCCTCAAGGGCCAGATGTTAACTCCTGTCCCTACTGACCCAGGGAAAGGCAGTTTGAAGCATCTCAGTATCTCTGGAGCAATACTCTCTGGTACAGCACAAACATGATGCTGCCATGTTGTCATTTTCATTTATGATGTGCTACCACAGAAGAAAGGAAACCAAATTCCTCACTGCCCTGTAAATATTGTATGAGACACTGCAGCGAGGCTTTGAAATGTTAATACCCCCTCTAATGCAGTTAGAGGTTGTGTTTCGGTTGTGACTCGGGCTGTTGCAACAGGTCATGGCAGAATTAAAACAGCTGTGAGCGACCTGCAGGTTCCTGGGTAGTAAGGGCATGTGCCATGTTTCATGGCTACCATTTTAAGTTTGTTTTAATTGGTGTTTTAGAAGGGAGAAAGCTTTTTGGGGGGCAGCTTTGAGGGATGGCGGCTGTTTTAGAGGGCAATGGCAGAATCCCGTGCTCTGCTCGCGGATGCCAGCCCGCGTGTCAGCCCACAGTGGCGAGGTGCAAAATGGCCGACTTGTGGCAAGCTCTCGGCCGACGTAGGCCCAGCTGTGGAGACGCGGGAGCACGCACGCTGCTTCTTAGCTTGCAGCAGGGTTGGACGGGCTCCTGCCATCTCTCACTGCTGCCGGGGGAAGGAAGGAGGCTGGAGAGGGGCAGTTTTCCACCATGGGCCAAAGGGACGCGTGGTCTCCTGGCGAAGGGATGCTTGGCCTCCTGGCGAGAAGACAGGAGGGGGACAGGAGTGAATGGGATGGTCCCAGCCCACCAAGAGAGACCGGAGTGTGACGGGCCGGGGTGAAGGAATGGATGTCTCGCAGCAGCAGCTTCAGCTGGGAGAAGAGACGCTGGCGATGACTGTCCCTCTACCTTCTCTTGCCACCTTCTTCTTGGGGAAAAGTTTTTTGGGTTTTGTTTTTGTTTTTTTTTTCTTTTCCCTGGCCTTTTGTTCTCTGACTCCTTCACGCTGGCCTTTCATTTTAATGATAGCATAGCAGTGAAACCACGTCACGTCAAGGCCTGAAGGTTTCCAGCTTTAATCTGTATTGAAATGGAAAGAAACCTGGCAGGATCTGACACATTCACAGTCTCCTGAGAGAGACTTGGGAACTGAGCTCTGGGAAGCAGTTCAAACCAACCATGCTTTCCAAAGCAATGAATTGTTCTGATTAATCTTTTTTTTTTTTCCTTTTTTTTCTTCTTCCTTAATTTGCCATAGAAATTGGGAAGATTGACCAAGATATATATAAATACAACACCCCAGGATTCACCGGCTGCCTATCGAGAGTACAGTTCAACCAGATTGCTCCACTCAAAGCAGCTCTGAGACCTACCAACGCCTCCTCTCACGTCCACATCCAAGGAGAACTGGTGGAATCCAACTGCGGAGCATCTCCACTCACCATCCCACCAATGTCGGCCGCTACCGACCCGTGGCACTTAGACTCAGGTAAGCTGGGGTTCATGTCACATTAGCTCAGTGAAGTGGTTCAGAGAAGAAATACATCCACCTTCCTCTGTAAGGAAAAACAAAATGGAGTGGATGTGATCAGTAGGTGACAGTAGGACTACAATCCCAGTAGGAAATGCAAAGCTGGAATGACAGAGATTTGCCACCACTTCTAAATGCAGTTACAGGATATTTTCTTTGCCTTTTTTAAAATATTCTGCTTTATGTTTCTTTTCCATAAGTCTTACAGTTTGAATGTTAAGTTTTGACCTAGCTGCTGTGATAGCACTTTCTCTGTAATATTGGGTGTGTAGGCAGCAAAAGGTTACAAGTACAGATAAAGAAGGTACAGTAGCATTTCTTATGCCGTATTCCTAATAAGTGAGTATATTGTAGTCAGCTTCATACAAAAAAAAAAGGTAAATAATTTTAGGCACAAATATATTTATATAAAGTGCTGATTTGTTTTCTGAAATGTCTGCTTTCCTTAGGCCATGTTTAATGGGAAATTCCATTAGTCACGATGGCATTCATCTCATGCTGAAAATGCTGGAAAGCCAAAACAATTTGCTGATCCCAGCAAACTCATCCTGCTTTGTGACTGACAGTCTCTGAAAGTATACGTTGTGTCTAACTTTAGAGGGTTTTTTTCTCTTTTGCTTCTTGAGTGTCAGGTAAACACTTTAAGAAAAGAAAAAATCTATTCCCTTTATATTTATAGTCAGGTGTACATTGACCCCTCTTTTGTATTTTGTCCTCTTTCTGATTTCACTTGTAGTGGTGTAAATTAGAACCTGCCCTGGGAAAGTTGATGGGTTTACAGTGGTATAAAATAAAAATGCTCGAGGAAAAACTGGATGATTTTGATACCAATTGGTCTTTGCCTGTTGTGTTTGGGGATGCATCCATCAGCCAGTTTTTATATGAGGGGGGACAGATATATATATCTGTCTTAGAAATGTGTGCCAAGGTCATACCTTTGGGTCTTGGATTTTTTTTTTTCTTGCAATGCTGCAAATCCTTGCAGCATTTCCTTTCAGCTCTTCAGTAGAGAAATAGGGCAGATGTTTGTAAGGAGAGGCAGATATTCCAAGGCTGAGGGTCCCAAACACTGATACAAGCAGCATCATGCTCTAAAACCTGTCATTCCCTACTTGCTGCCATGCCATTCTTAAGATTTCTGTACGTGTCCTCCCTGTTTATAACGTGCAATCTCCTACTTCAATTTATTTCATCACAAATTATTAGTCCCTTTCTTCTCTGAAATTATTAGGTCAGTTCATACATGAAGGTTATGTTCTGTTCTCCTCTTTCTATAAAAGCACGTTTCCTGAAAGATACCTCACTGGCTCGTATCTTTAAAAAGTGTGCCATAAACTTCTTGAGGCTGCACTGCTGCTATGAATCTTATGCAGCGAATGGGTTTTGTTTGTTAATTTTGGTTCGTTTCCTTTTCCGACACTTAATTTGACTGCACATTAGTAAAAGATTATGGTGGGATTTACTCAAGATATTTGAACTGTTCCTCATAGCTCCTGGTCTTAAAAGAAGAAGGTCTTGTTTGTCCTTGCAACGTGCTTCTACACTTGTCCTTGTGTTGGCTCAGTCCCGTCTTGAAAAATTTGCTGAGTTGATTCAGCTTTGTTGACCTGACAGATTACCAATTTAAACATTTTCTTCTGGATTAATTGTAGTACTTGGTCATGGAGCCAGTGTGAAGGTTACCAGGGAACATACAACGTGCAATTAGGTTGGCTCAAGCTGTCTTTTAACGTCTGCCTGGTAAAAAAATATCTCATTGCCATAGCCAGACTTGACTGTTTCAACTCATGGGCAGACAGAGTGTGAGTGACCCACCTTCATTTTTGGTGATGATAAGCTTTAGTAAGACTGGGAGCTAGGGACCCCTCTTCTTGTCCTCTCCAGTGCCCCGCAGCAGTAGAGAGAAAAGATCTTATTGCTTTAAAGACTTCTGGTGAGGGACTGCTCTACACTGAAGGGAGCAACAATGTCAGGTGAGTTACGGTAGAAAGAAATTTCACAGCAAGGGAGTGGTGTTTCACCGGGGCAGGAGTGAAAGGACATGCAGGTGTGGGTGAACAATTCCTGACTTTCAGTCTGGGTCACGTTTCCATGATACAAAGAGGAGATATCGCAGCAACTCATTTATCAGTATCAAGTAAGAACAACTCAGTCTTTGTAAAAGTATCTCTGGTGGTCTGACACAGCTAGCTCTGTTTCAGTCTCAGGAAAAATATATACTGTAGACTGTGTAACCTTGCACAAGATGATCTTGATGATTGGTAAATGAAAGTTTTTGGGTTTAGTGTCACTTTGCATTAGCAAATTGGCAGTTTTCACTGAGGATTTTTTATGTTTCCCAAACCCTACTAGAAGACTTTATAACACACAATTGTGTTGAAAGAGAAAATGGAAACAATCAGAGGTCTAAGTAATGGTTCCCATCGGCTCCACAGCTGGAATAGTCTTGGTACTCTCAGTGTGAATTTACTCCTTCGCTAAATCGGCTGAAGGGGCGAAGACAAAAAGCTCTTTTGAAATTCACGGAAACACTTGTAGTGGCGCTAAAGCAAAAGCCACATGCGCTCTACCACAAAGAAATAGTTGCAAAGAACAATGGCTTTGAAAGCAGCAGTTACTATGTACAGAGTTTCTCATTTCAAACATATTTTTATCTGCAAGTTTTATTGTTACGTCACCTGTTTCATTTATATAGATCTTAACAAAACATGAGAGTTGAGGATGGGTGGTTTGCAGTGAAAAAAAAAAAAATCAGGAAAAAATTTGTGGCACGTATGATATGGTTTAAACCATTCAGTGACATACTCCGCGCTCATCCTGATCCATATTTTGAGTTAAGTGTAGATTTGTAGCTTTGCTTCTCAGATACTGTGGAATTGAACATTGAGGATTGAAAAATGTTGTAGGAAGGGATCAAAGATAAGGGTCTAAATAGGACAGATATACTAGATGGCACATGTAATGCTTCTTTCACCTCTAAACGTCAGTGCTGGATCAGACCTTACAGATAATTACTAGATGTTAAGCAGGTTCTGCCTGACGGGTGACCTACATGAAATGTTTGCCTTAAATGCTTCTGTGTAGTTACTGCATGGACACCTGCTAGCTGCAAAACGTTTTGGATGCCCTAACAGAGGGGCTAAAGGAAAATTCATGAAGACACACATCAGTCACTTGCAGCTGACCCTTAGAGACAAGTTCAGGGATTTATCAATAAGAAACCTTGTTGATTTGCTTCCCAGACAAATGGGCCATACAGCTTCTCAATTCATTGTCTTGCACTTTGTTAGCCTTGAATTCGCATACCTTTCACATTTACTTCTTTTTAAATTTCTTTGTCACGGTAAAAACGCCGCTTCCCTCCCTCCCCACCCCTGGCTGGCATTTTGCTGTGCTACTGGGGCATTATCTTAAACCATTATCTTGTTCAGCTTGTGAGTATTCTTACAATGCATAGTCTTTTCCTGTTGCTATGGTGATTCTTTCCTGGTGGTGATGAAGCGCAGGAATTCAACAAGTCATTCTTCTCTAGAATGTGACTTTAATAAAAAAAAAAAGTCAATAATCAAGCCCAAGCAGATCATCAATATAGTTCCCTTCCTGTGTTTTCCTCCTATCTCTATTATCTCAGTTTATGTCAGTCCAGTTTGCCTTGGTTACATCGAAAGGAGGCAAAAAAGAGCCTGATGAATGACCATATTATTTAAAAATGACATGTCCTACCTGTACATGGTGTCTAAACACAAGGAATTACCTGTCTGACATACATTTCAAAACAAAAGTTATAACTGCATGCCTTTAACTATATTAGCATGCATTTATTATCTCTCAATTAAAATTAGCTAAGATGTATGTCACTGATAACTGACACCTTGCTCATTGTAGAGAAGCAAACGAAAGCTGAAACAGATGATGATTTTTGTAGTAAATAAACTCCCACACCTAAAATGCCTTGTACTTAAAATCAGAACATGCATATTACTGGGGTGGGCTCATTCAGTTTGCAGGTGTTTTTGTCTAAGATAAAGGTTCTGCAGTTTACTAATGAAGTTTCACTTCCAAACTTTTCTTATTTTTATAAAAAGGATGAAAGAAACCTAGGACATGTTATGTACCTTTGTGTTTTAGGTAAAATGTGCTCCAGCTTGCCAAACTGCCCAATCTTGAATTTAGTAAAAGCAAGAGATACCAGTACATACAACAGTTGACAAACCATGCTTTAGCACCTCTAAGCCTCTATGTAGCTGCAATATGCATTTATTCCGAGTATGAACAGAATGGCATCTAGAGTATTTAATGCGGGATTTAGTTAAACCCATATTAGCTTCAACATATTAAGAATTAAATGGAGCAGGATTAAATGCTACGTCTGCAATGTTCTTCCGAGTGGTGTGACTTTTTCCTGACTGTACGTACTTAAACCCTAAAAACTCTTTATTTTTGTAGAAGGTGAAAGGCCTTGCCTTTTAAGAATCAACAGTTTACTTTGAAACCTATGTTGAGCATGTCTGGCAAAAAAAAAACATTGTATGAAGACATGCACAACTGTCATCCAGATTATAATAGCTGCCTGCAGGATTAACTCCCTTTTTGTTACAAATTCATCCCTCTTCCTTTAGCAAGTGACGGCAGGAGAAGAGAGTGGGAGGACTGAATACGGGCCATCCATGCTCACCTAATTGGCCAACTAATTATCTTTGTCAAGTGAAAGAGAGCGGTCGATTTCTGGACTAAGAGAAAGCATCACTCGTGTTACTGGTGACAGTGCTGAAGGTCACCTTCTGGATTCAGACACCATCGGTTGGGTTGCCATCCCACCCTCTCACCACTGGTACCCACATCTCAAAGGGCAGAGTGGCAGCATCTGAGGAGAAGCTGTGTGAGACGTGCACTGGTACGGATGTGGCTATGGAGAGGGGAAATAGCTCTTGCCCTTGTCAAGGGCTCACTACAAACGACACAGTGGGAAGGAAGGATGAAAGGCATTACTTGCTGGAGGGTGACGATTCAGCCCTCAAAATGATCTTAGGTTACAAACACATGAACAAAACGGTCTTTTCCTGGCTGCAGACATTGAAAGAGTCCTGTATGCATCAGTGAATCCAACAGCGGGAGGATTAAAGTCAATGGTAACGTGTGACGCAGCGCTCGTTCTTTCCTCTTAGGGGATGGCAGGGGAGCAGGGTCACTTCTCCAGGCTTCCTGCAAGGTGCAAGTGAGTCCGGGCAGGAGGGACAGAAGAGTTCATGCTATTGTTCATGATGCAGTCTCACACATCTAAATTTGATCTCCTAGGTCTTAGCAAAATTAGAAATGGATGTGAAGGCAGTTGCTAGAATAAAATGACGCTCTTCCTTTTTCAAGCATAGCAAACAGGTTTAGTTACCTGTACTTCAATCAGAGAATGATGCCAGATTCTCTCTTTGAAGTTATTGATCATTTGAGGTGGTTGGGTTTTTTTAATTAACATAGCACATAAACATTGGGAGACTCTTTGTCTGCCAGTAAGCTAGTTTAATATTAATGCTGCCTATACAGGAGACAGAAGATGCACTTGCAACCTGCCCTGCGAGCCAACAGATTCTTCCACTGCCTGATTTTCGTGCATTTCTGTGATCAAGTTTGCTCTGCTGAGAGTGACCAGTGTTCATCCCCAATTCTCCTAATATAAATATTGTTTCAGAAGTCCATGGCCTTGACCTGAGTTGTTTTCAAACAGGAAAGTAGCGTTTTATTCAGACAGTCGGAGATTAAGTCTAGCAGAAACTCATAGCTCAGTTTCTAAGCACCAAGTGTTTCTTGCAGGCAAGAAGGTAGGTGGTAAACATTGAGATGCAACAGTTTCTATTTTTCTCCTCCGCATTGAGCAGCTAACTAGGAGGAGCATCTGTCTGAAATTTGGCACAATCAGTGCTTCATCCTTAAAGGGCTTAATTATGGTACTTGAATTACTGTAAATCTGTCTATTGATTGGGAATAAAAATGCCTCCCGCAGTCGCATCTAGTTCCTTACACAATTATGCATGGCTTTCTCTTATCTTTAAGAATATATAATTTCAGTGTGAAATTTCTGACGCTCTGTCTAGTGTATCAGACAGCTGACAGACTGCCAAGCTTGTAAATTCTTCTGGCATTCATTGAGACACCAGTATTGGAGCTGTTTCATAAGCAGTGATTTGAACGTTAATGCTGCTACTTAACGTCAAGACAAGAAGGCGGTAATATTAAAAAGAGAGTGTTGCCCATCCTCTGCAAAGACTATATTTTTTCCACAAGTACTAATTTTAACTAGGAACATAGGGACGGCATAAATTAGGGGGGGAAAAAAAAAGGATTAGAGAAGGAAGTGTTTAGATGCCTGAGCATTTCAAGTGACTGCTTTCTTTTTCCTTTCCTTAGGCTGAAAAGCACTTCATTTCCTGTGGAAGAGGTTATCCTAGATTACAGTCAGGTCATTACAGCTATTAAAAGTTTATTTTAGATTTAAACTCTCCAGTCTGACCCATTCCTCATCCCCAATCCAAGCCTTTCTTTTTTCATAAGTACATGAATGCTAAAAGTGCAGAACCTGGTCTCGTTGTTCATATCCTGGCTGTGAGAAGCCCTTTCTTCCAATGACCTCAACAAATACAGTCTGCCATTCTTTTTTTCTCCTTTTTTGCATCTGTCATAAGTTTACAGGATTGTTTGGTATTCTTGTTGGTTGGGTTGGATCTTTTTGTTGTTGTTGTTTTTGTTCCTTTTAAGTATTCCCTGTGGGTCCATTATCAGCGATTAGCTTGATACAGCTAGGCTTTGACCAGCACTTAACTCTACTGTTCCTTTGAGAGCATCGAAGCGTTTCATATTCTACATTAATTATAAAAGGAAGTATTTGTTTGACTTCCTTAACGGGTGAAATGTAAGCACTGCTCATAAAATTTTCACGAAAGTGATGGCTTAGGCCAGCATGACTAATACACTAGCAGTTTTTGTCTGGAGTAGTAGTGAGACCCAGTGTCGGAGGGATGTTACTACCAGGAATTAAAAGACAGATGAGTTTAGGTCTTTGATGGATGGGGGATGCTTTAATATGCTGCAAATCGTTTGGAAATTTGGCAGAGCAAATGTTCAAAATACAGAAGCACTTGCTGAAGTTCAAACTGCAGATAATCGCAATCCAAAAGTGATCCTAAATGATCCTAAAGATAAAATTCTGTGGTATACGAATACCAGTTACTAAATTTAACAAACGTTTTGGTCTTGCCTTCCCACTATGTTGTACAATTACTTGCTTGTGTGCAAAAGAAAGGGTAAAATTTACTATTGGGAAATGACCATACGAAGGAGGAAGCAGGGGAGAATCACCTAACCCATCCCAACAGACAGTGCAGGAATGTTTTCCCTGTTTCGTGTTTCATCCAGGACTGACTTGGAGGGGAGTTGAAGCTGCAAGGATGGGCCTTCTATTAAGGCACAAGTTTTTCTGTCCCTTTGCTAGGAAGATTGCTTTTTTAAGAACGAAAGAATATTATACTGCTGTCTCGGAGCAAGCCGTTCATAAAACTCCATTTCCTCCTCCCCTTAGGAGTATGGGCAGCGAAGTTTGCCTGCAGAAGGAAATTAAAGGGCTAATAACACAGCCGATTCAGAAAGAACTATCTTGACTGATTGGATTCTTGACTCTGGTGCCTAGTGTTGAGAATTTGCATTCTCCCATTTCATTGACCATGCAGCATTTGGTGAATTTTCCCCCCAACGCTGCCATTGTTCATTGTTGGCATTTCCATTGTTCACTCCAAAATTCATGTGTTTGTTTTTTTTTAAAAAAAACCCAGAAACATCCAACAACTCTTTTTTTTTTTTTTTTTTTTTTTCCTATAATCCCCACTTATTTTCCCACGCTGTCCCAGGTGTTTGCATACAGAAGGGCTGTTCAGAGGGCAGTGTTTCTATTAAGCCATCATTTCAGAGAATTTTTTAATTTATACTCATTTCACATTGGAATAAAAAGACAGGGTTGGAGAGCCTTCACACCAAAAATGTAAAAACACAGGTTTTGTGTTTTCCATCATCTCTATGCATGTCTCCCTCTCCCAGCAGAACACACCAGTAGCTGTCACTAAAAACACTTGAGATTCAGTGAAAAATTCTTGGGGGGGGGGGGGGAAATGCAGCCCTTCAAAATGTTTTTGATTTAACAGAACATACCTGACAAAACTTAGTTTAAATAATTGGTCCAAATAGCACTAATGCATTGGAGGACTTTTTTTATCATTCATGAAGGGTTTTTTTTCTGGTTTTGTTTCTTCCCTATCCCCCCCAGTCAAGAAGGTTGCAGAGAACTGAAGAAATTAGTGGATTTTGATCCAATGTTGAGACTTTCATGTGCCGAATAATTTGTATTATTGGTGACAGAGAGAAGAATGTGACATTTTTTAAGTGGAAAAGCCCTGATTTTTCATCTAAGCTGCACGTCTGTTCTGGTACTTTCCTAATTGCTATGTGGGTGTACTTTTTTCCAATATCCTGTAACTTGTACCAAAAAAATTAAGTCTGTGACTGAAGAATTCTGTTTCCATAAAGACAGAAAAATGGTTCATATCAGGGATATACTCGTAGACCTCTGATGCTACAGTTGAGGCATGACTAAAAATTCAGAGAGTAACGATCGACCCCGTGCAGCATTCTAGAACAAAAATGACCTTTTGCAAACAATATGGTTAATAATGTATTTTAAATATTTTGTGGTTGGGTAACTGTGGGTTTGGTTTTTTTTCTTTAGACTTGGTAGTGTTTAATATTAAAAATAACTTCAGCGAAATTCTCAGTTCTATACTTAAGCTGACGTCTGTGGGACTTTAAGTAAACTCTGTTAACAGAGTTTAATGCTAAACAGTCCTCCCTCAGGATCTGCTCTCAAATGCCTGGAAAAGCAGGCGTAGGGATAGTTTTCCTCCTTTCTCTGTTTTCAGCTTGGAGAAGTAGGAAAAAAAAAATAGGAACTTTCAATACAAAATTTGCCCTGGCAGCATAAAAAACCACAGCATTTTTAGTACTGCTTCAGATTTTTTTTTTTTCTTCTTTTTCTGAATTGCTGTAGTTTTACTTGTCAGGGGAGCTGTTCACAGAGCGGCACGCAGGAGGAGAGCGATGGGTGGGATGAGCAAGAAAGGGTGACTGGAGTCTACGGGCTGCGATGTTCATCTTTCTTTGATTTAGGGCTGTGTAATGGAGTTGTTTACTCCTCTTCCGTCATTTCTGTGCGTGAGTTTAGAATTTCTCTTGTAATCCAGTCCCTTCAGGAAGGGGAACGCGACTGTGACTGCACATTAGTTCCTACTATCGAGACTGGAGCAATTCATTTCTGTACTTGCAGTCTGTAATAAGGAGCGCTCTGTAATTTCAAACCATAGCAGTACAGTCTCACCTGAGTTGACATAATTTGACATAATTTGTCAAAATGCAAACAGGGAGCTTGCTTTTGTTTTCCTCTGTGTTATGATCCTGTGGAGAAATAGATTGGTGAATGGATCTAGTGTCCAATACTTTCTCAAAATCCTAAGGTGTCAGTGAGTGTTTGCTCTCTTTGTAAGTTCAATTCTCGGATGCCTGGCTGCAAAACAGAATTAGGAAGGAGTTATAGTTCACATCTTTGCTTTTATTTTGTTCTTTCACTGTTCAACTTCTAATCAATGTCTTGATTGCTGGGCGAGGGGGGGGTGTTATATACCTTGTGATCACCAGATCCAGTTGTTCCGGTTGCTTCTCTGGTTCATATTTATGTGAAAACCCAACTAGTCTTAATAATGGGAGAATACCTCTCAAATTTGTGGACATCTGTAAAGCTGAAAGGTCACAGCAGCCTTGCAACAGGGGTTAGTTCCAGGGTGGACAAACTCAGTTTCCAGCATTTCACAGGTTTGATCCATCGCTTGTTTTAGACCTGGGATCACCCCCATCCTTCCTTTTCTGGAGCAAATCTAAACTGTATCTTCCTTTGCAGTCTGGTGTATTTTAACTAAGACTTGCCCACTCAGTAAAGAAGTTCAGTTAAAAAAAAAATTGCTTCCAGCGGTATATATGTGACACTGCTGGTAGTGTATGTCTAAGTGAGGTTTGCCTTTTACTTTGTACTTGTCAGTACTACACTCTAGCTGAAAAGTATCCCCGTTCCATTTTGGCTTTCCCCTTGCCTTTACTGAATAGCCTTTTGCTTGTTTCTCTGCCCACACCCACTTTCTGGACCACTTTGGTACTTAACAGAGTCATTTTGCCTTTCAGTTTTGTGAATTTGCAGAACTCTTTTATGTGAGATCCATTGTAAAAACTCTTCTTCTGAAAATGGCAGATGCAAAATCACACCTACTGTAATGAAGCAAAATTATCGTTCACTCTGTTAAATCAACCACACCTGTCATCTTCAGCATGTAATCCTAATTATGGTCTGTTTATCCAGTCCCATCTCCCCTTTCCCTTCAGTGAGTGTGTTGCAGCTGGCTGTGGCAATGACCATGCTGAGCAGGCTGGGTGATGGTAGGTCTCCTACTGCATTTTTGTGGTCATCTGAAATTTCAAATGTCACTAAAATGATGGCCGAAACATGGATTTTTACCTGCGGTCAGTCTTTAATCACCCTTTTTAAGTGCAGCCAAGTTCCTTTAACCCCATTTACCCTGAGACTAATAACAGAAAGTTGAAAAGTGCAAAAGATAAGTTCAGACCCTGTAGATTTACTCTGTGGTTATTGAAACTATGGCCTCATAAACAGCAGCCCATGAAAGAAAGAGAAAGCAAAGTATGCGGTGTTCTTTTACGTTAAGTTAGCTACGGGATGATGGTGTTTGAAGCAAACCCGATGGCCTGCTGTGGGAAGACAGGGTGCAAAGAACAGCATTGCCCAGCTTGGGTACTGGAAGGGAACCAGATGAAGTGATGTTTGTAAGCCACAGTTGAGCTTAGTGAACCTGGTAGGGTTCAGTCTGTCCCTACGCTAGCTGTAGGTTTTAGGGAAGTGTCTTTGGTGTGTCCTGACAGCAAACCGGTGGCTCTGTGCCACAGCGGTGTGAGCAGAGGGTTTCAGGGAACTGGCAGCATGTCTCTTGGGCCGGCATGTAACTGTTTTCCAGGATAGATTAAAAAGCTCTTTGCTCTGTTCTTCGTGTTTTGATTCACACAAGTGAGACCCTGGCTGCTCAGAGAAACCTAGGGAAGATTCAGAAAAAGCTCCTAACGTAAGGAAACCTTTCCAATGCAGTCCCCAAACCAAATGGGAATCAGCTGTTCGAAAGCAACCTTTGTAGAGCAGGTAATAAAGGAAAACTGAATAGCCCTATTCATGGCCTCAACTAACAAATAAGTAGCATGGTATGTAAAGCAAAACTCCTGCAGTATCCCCCCTACTCCCGCCTTACATTCACAACCCATTTGCTGTCCAGAGGGGCTCTGCAGGCTAACTACGTAGAGTAACTGCAGCTCCATGGCACCTATATGCTGTGGGCAAGTCATGATTTGAAGCTGCCAAGGTACAAATACCAGGCAGTGCAAAAGGGCTTGCTGAGACATGTAGTTAGACTTAATGTCACGGTGATAATGGAAAAATCTGAACAGGAAAGAGCTGCGACAGAGAAATGAAGGCACGCACTTGTCCATTAGCGACTCACCCTGTACTTCATCTGCATATTATAGCCATGTGAGCTAGTTATTACACCACTGTGATTTAGATTCCCAAGAAGCATGAGAGTCACTAGTAACAATATTAATTTTATCTGACCACTCATTTTAAAACATTTTAGGAGTTATTCTTTACACCTCGTGAACAGCACTTTATAGTCCTCTGTGCTTTTACCAGAGCATGAGTATTACTGTTGCCCCTTCGTCAGCCTGCTCTATCGTAGTCTTTCCTTGTTTAGTTCCTGATTTTCAGCAGTGATGGAAGAAAGAATCTTGTTAGTTGTCTTCTTGACAAAATTGCTGCTTCTTGACAAAATTGTTTAATATTGCCAAGCAATGTGAGTGTACTAAGGTCAGAGACGAATCACCGTGTGTTGGAGTGACATAACTGCTATCTGAAATACCTGCACTTGGTGCCTGTTCGTGACAGTACTCTGTTGTTACATTCACCTTGGAGGATCAAGGAATGTGGCCTCCTATGTTCTCTTCTGTGTCGCTGCTGTGGCAGGAGTTACCCTTTTGCAGTTCTTAGACCTCTAGTCTGTACCTATTTCTGATTATTTGAGAAGCTGCTGCTGCCCAGAAGAATCTCAAGGGAAATTCCACCTAAAAAAGGAAGTAACGAGTTCTTTTCTTCCTCATCTATCCCTCTGTAGTAATACATTCAGTAAAAAACTGGTATAGACACTTCTGCAGCAAAAGGTATTCTATAACCCCACATTTGGCTGAGATTTTAGCCATAATTTTTCAGTCAAAAAAACCCATAATATAAAAGTAGGTCTCCTGCTGACACAAGAGTAACAGAACAGGAATTCATGAATTATGGCGATAATATCTGCCAACAGTGCTGTAGGTGCTTTAAAAAAAGATTCATTACCGTCTAAGCTCTTTTTTTTCCACTACAGCACTCCTGGTTCTCCAGCAGTTGCAGCAGAGCACAACTTATCCAATCTGATGGCGAACTCCTGTTGAAATAAGTTATCCCCTGCCCCCAGACACATGTTTCTGTTTCGTCTTTGTCAGAGATGAGTCTCAGGAGTGAGTCACATCTGCTTGTTGATCCCATGGACATCTCCTCCTGAGCGTGTATGATGACTAGATGCAAGGGAAAGCAGCTTTGGATGGAGGCATCAGGTCCAGTCCAAGCAACAGCTGTCAGACAAGATCAAGGATGTAGCTTCACATCATGCTTCATGTTCTTCGTTATCCAGTGGTGTACTTCAGTGGCTGTTGAACATTGTAAGCTGTGGGCTTCCATCTGCCAGGAATCCCTGGCGGTTGTGATACGGCAGCTCAGGAGGGATCATACTGCCATAAACAGCAGCTTTCCTCTTTCTTCACACTTCACTAGTGCCGTGATCCTTGAAACAACCTTTTAAAAGAAGATGAAATATACTATTCAGTTGTAAGGGAAGGGGGAACTGTGCCCACTGCTGAAGGTTTCTTGTGTGGGGACACAGGAGACCAACTCGAAACCAAGCAGCAAGCAGTAGGACTTGTTAACTGCCTGTGATGCTGCTTCTATTGGGACGGGCCTCCTTTTGGGTTAGAATAGCAGTTCCTTGCAACTTGGCAAATTGTTGCTTTTCTACGTAGTGTTTTTTGGCTTTAGGATTTTCTTTGAGGTGCGGGGAGGGCAAGTTTAAAGTCAGGGTTTATTTTCCCACTACCAGCCCTTCCCTTCAGCACTGCAAGGATAATAGGGATGCTGTGCCAAAATGTCTCTGTAAGAAACATTCACGGTCCTGCACAGTAAGGTGGTTCTTTGGAGCAAAATCCACTGATACGGAATCGGGTATTTATTTCTCTTTTACATTTTTTAGCCTGGTTTGTTTCAGAGAGGTGCAGAAATGCTGTTTTCAGAAGCCAGAGCACCAACAAATGTCAAAGGCACAAGTGCTGCTGGCAAAAACTGCTGGCTAGGCCCCCTCCACTGAGCCCTGAGAAATGCTCTCTTGTTTGCCCCACAGGCGACCAGCCAAAAACTAGCTCCTCAACACACGGCTGGTTTGACTGTCCCCCAGAGTAGGCACACAGAAGGCTACTCTAGCCCCAAACCTCTTTTCAGGCCACGTGGCGAGCTGAAACCATTCATTCTTCTGTGCAGCTGCTTCGAGATACAAACGGAGCTATTATGGATTTTACTCCATGCTAACAGAAAGCCAGTAGAATTCCCTTAGCCAGTTTTTGGGTACAGCGAATGCATCACTGGCCTGTAAAGGCAACCGAATAATACAATATCACCTAATCCATCAAGCAGGGAAAATACAGCTGGATTTTAAATACTGACTTAAGAAGTAATTCATATCCTTGATTATTTTGTCTCCAGTTAAGTACTTTTAACAACATTTGCTCTATTTCAAATTCAATGCCATAGTCCAGTGGCAAAGGAGGAAATTATTGCAACCACTCACCTACCTCCGTGGGCTTGCTTAGTCACTGCCATGTCTAGTTGCTATGTCTGACTATAAAGAAAACACTGATGATGGGTTTAACTGACGAGATTGTCTTTGAAAAGCCTCTGTGATGTTTTCCGGAGGTTAAAACCAAGACTATGATCCAAATTCTACTTTAAACCCATACTGATTCCTTCATCCAGCTCTGCTGAAAAGAGTCTTTCCTTTTTAGCTCGCTGGCAGGTGAGCGCTGGTACATCTGACAGTGTTTCCTCTCCTTGTCTGTCTGCTGGAGGCTCTCCTTGCCCAAATCTCCAAATCATCTCAGCTCTAGAGCACTTCCAGCAGCAGCTAAGCTGACTCATTGGGCTTTCTTCTAGACTAGCAAAAGTGCTGGCACATGCTTCTTTGGGTAACTGCCCTGCAGCTCTGATGAACAGAAAATGCAACCCTTCGCTTACCTCGCAGCAGCAAAAGGGACGGCAGTTTTTCTTTCAAAGAGCTTGCAGTTGTACACAACGGTGGTCACAAAATTTTGGAAGCTTCTGAAGCCTTTCATGGATAGCAGTGACAAAAGAAAAAAAAAAAACCTCTATAGTAATAGGTGTGATCACACACTTTTGAAAGAAGGGGGTTTGTTTGGTTTTGTGCTAAAGAATCTTGCTGAATTTATGTTGGTAGAGTAACACAATGACCTCCTGTATTAACAGCAATGCTTACCGAGATTACCTCCTTTATTTTAATTTTATTTTTGTTAAGAGGAAGAAGTGAGAAGTTCTGAGGGGTTAGATAATAGTGAGAGAGGTTTTTTTTCTTCTTTAGGTAAGTATCTAGGGATCACAGTTTTCTTTAAACCGTATCTGAGGATGTTGGATGTATTTTTGAACAACTGTGTGAAGTTTCACAGCTATTGCAACATGAATCTTTGATTCCCTGTTTACAGCCAGTGCTGATTTCCCATACAACGGTCAAGCTATAGGAGATGGAGTTAACAGAAACTCTGCCATTATTGGAGGTAGGAAAACCATCTACTTTTCTAAGATACTTTGCAGTATGACTGAGATGGCTGAATTGCATTTGGTAACATATTCAAGATACTTGCTAAGAGCTGACTATGTGGGAAAACTACACCTGAACAAAGTTAAGCAGAAATCTCTGTAAGTCCCTTCAGGCACATTGTCCTAGTGAAATAGTTTGTTCTGACTTAGTTTGTCCCCTTGGATTCAGTTTTAACCAAATGAAAATACTGATATTCATAATCCACATATTAAGCATCCATGTGGGGAGCTACTTTGCAGTAGTTAACTTATGTTAAAAGAGTAATTCATTTATATGAAATGGTAACTTTTCCAGTTACAGCAGATTCACCATGAATCTGTCAAACATTATTTGCTCCACCCTTGACAAAAGTCCTGCCTTATTTTTTAGGGGCCAAGTTCTGCTATAACTTATGTTATGGAACCTGTGCCAAAATGTCGCTGTAGGAAACATTCATGGTCCTGCCCAGTAAGGTTTTTCTTTGGAGCAAAATTCACTGATACAGAATCAGGACAGTTGCATTCAGTGTGATAGTTGATGTTAAGTAATACCAGAACTGGAACTTCGAATTAGCATTCCGTTGAAGATATTCTGGCCAGCTGCCTCCAGAAATAAGGGTCCTGATTAATTTTATGCACACGTGCAATTATCTCTGCCCTGTACTGTAGTATGGAAGTGTTGTAGTCTCCTGGGAGAACTTTGCCACTGCATCAAATTTTGAAAGCATATTAAAAAAAAAAAAATTGTAAAGATCAGCCTAATAGCTTTCAGTCAGTTCTAAATGTATATAAAATGACACACTAGTGGTGGTTTTTTGTCATGTAAAGCAACACTGAATATAGTAGTACATGCAGTCTGAAGGAATTTCTTGTTTCTTTTCCCTGGCGCTCTCAAGGGTCTGTGTTTCCATATCCAGTTTAGATTAGTTGCTTTAGTTTTGATTTGCTATGTTATTTTTCCTTCTTAATTTATATTGTTATTACTAATTAAAACTTTTCCTTAATACTTTGAAACCTTACATTACTAGAAGGATAGCATTGCATTCCTCATAAAAATTCAGGCCACACCTGGACAGCCTGGCTGTCCGATGCATCACTTAACAAAAGTGGCATAACATAATTCTGGCTGATTACAAGATTTTTTTATTATTTTTTTTTAACTTGAGAATTTTATAATGTCTTCATCCTGGAAGATCCTTATGCCTGTAGACAAGGGCCAAAAAAGGAACAGTGCTGGTTTAGCACATAGTTACTTATGCCTAAGAGGGTAAGAGAGATGAGACTTCTCCATAACAGGGCTGAACCTCAAAGAGGCCATTGCAGGAGCAGCAATTAAGGATAGGTGTGATGATAAAGCAATTACATCTGTAATTATGTGGAGCCAGTGCCTAGTGAGTGGAGTGAGCCAAGCCAATTTTTAAGGACATGTCGAGGGGCTAGGATAGATCTAAACAGCCGTTGACTGGAAAATATACATCAGTGACTCCATCCTCAAAGGGCTGCCCAGGCCGCGACACATCACCATTTCACCCCCATGTTTTGGGAGCACTCGGCACCCTCTGCCCCATGGTCTGCAAAGCTCAGGTCTGTAAGCAGGTATTAATGTTGACGTTTACCTATGGGGTGAAAGTCACTAGCAGACTCTGCTCAGTGACATTTTATATATAGCAAAAACTATACATAAATATTAGAGTGGTGGAAACCAAGCAACTGTGGTGATGTTTAACTGCCCAGGTGGCTTTGGCTCAGCTCGGCGGAGTTATGAGATCCTTTCTTTGTGTCAAAATCTGTAAATCTTCTCACTAATGGCATCTTTTCTTTCCTCGTCTGTGTAGGCGTCATCGCAGTGGTGATCTTCACCATCCTCTGCACCTTGGTGTTCCTGATCCGCTACATGTTTCGTCACAAAGGAACCTACCACACCAACGAGGCCAAAGGGGCAGAGTCAGCCGAGAGCGCCGATGCTGCCATCATGAACAATGACCCCAACTTCACGGAGACCATCGACGAGAGCAAGAAGGAATGGCTTATCTAAGCCCACGGGGATGGGGCCTGGGGTGGGATACGAGCTGTGCCAGGGTGGGACTGGGATGACTCTTGCAGTGGGGAGAGAACACTCTGTGTCGGACGCTTGAGCACACGTACGGTAAAAAGATCAGCACAACTGGAGGAGCAAGTGACAGGAAAATACCACTGAGACTGGAGGAAAAAAAAAAAAAAAGAATATCTCGAGCATTTAAGAAAAAATACTTTTTAATATTTATTTACAGCAAATTGCCCCTTCGTATCCAAACAGCTACAACAAAGAGCAGTTTTGCAGCTTCAGCATTGGTGAAAATTTTCAGTAATACCTGTCTATTTCTCTGTGTGTTTAGAGGTGTTCTGGATACCCACGATAAGAAATGGGGCTGGTTTTTTACATTTTTTAAAAGCTGTTTAAAACATGGGTAGTTCTGTCCTGAGAACAAATGGCAGACCTTTCTTCCCGGCATTGTGTTCCTTCATGGCTGGCCACTTCTCCACAGGCTGCCCTCAGCCCTGCACCTTGACCATATCACCCATCATTTTGGTGGTGTTGAACCGGGGGTTCAGGGCTGGGGGCAGGACGGAGGGGTGAGGATTAATGCAAATCTTACTCGCCAGTTTTTCAGTGTGTCATCAGCCCATGCCAACCCTGGCGGGATCCATTTTCTTGACCCAGGCACTTTGTTGATTACGTACAATTCTCATCAGCAATGTAAAAACACTGTTATTACGATGACTACTACTACTGGACGATCATAAAGCACAGGAAGCTTTGCGGGGGGGTTGTTATTATTATTATTTTGTTGGTCTCTGAGGGAGGATGATGCTGTGTGAGTCTGTAGACCTAGTCTGTTCCTGTGTCTTTGGCTATGGCACTGGTGACCTGAGGCACATGCCAGTTTAAACTCAGCTCTGCCTGTGGCATATTGGCATATACTGTACTTAGGCATAAGCATCGTAGTAGGGAATTAGAGCCAGACTTTGTTTGCTTCTGTTTCTTTTTTTATAGGCTGTGTCAGAAATATTAGTACAGCTCTAGTCAACGCAGTTCAACCCACAGGCTTCACATAATACTTTTTCTCCAACTCGACCATAGCAATTTATTCTTTAAATCCTTTGTTTCAGTCCCTTTGCAAGGACAGTTCCTGCTGGCAGTGTTGGCACAAGCAGGAAGGTGAGGTGAAGGAGGTTTGAAAACTCTGCCCAGAGAGCACGTGAGAAACACACAGGGCACAGTGGAGAGTTACTTTTCAATACAGAGATCTACCTGAACTATTTTGCTGTATTTGTAAGGCATTTTTAGGAATAGCAAGGCCAGTGCCAAGTGCAGCATTGCACACGATGTCCTCTCATGGGCCAGGGAAGTTGTAGGTGTTGCCTGAGAAGCAGGCAGGCAGCCTGTAGGAAAGGCAACGGGGCAGCCTGAAGACCTAATATCCCTTGATGGCAATAACATAGCTTTAGCTTGCCCTCTATAGAGGAGCGTGGTTCTCCAGTGGTCTGATTTGATAGGAATTTAAGGCCTTAATGGGCAGCTTTTACAGTGGAAGAGAATGAAGGAATGAATGTACTGCAGGGCATTTGCTGTGTGCTAAAAGAACAGAAACAATACCAAGAATTTCCCTTTAAAACTATTTATGCTCATGACAGTCCTGGATTTGCTTTATCTTTAATATTGCTGGGTTTAGTATGCACAGATTTAATCCATTTTTGTGTGCAAGAAACATGTATTTTTCACCCAAAACTGCAATCTACTATGCTGAGGAGTGCTGGCATCTTTAATTCCCTTACCTTTTGGTTGTATCTTTCATTATTCTAGTTGATGCTTTAAAATAAAAAAAAAAAAATCATGGAGGGGGAAGAAAATACTGGAGTCTTAACCAGGCAAGAAATTTATAAGCACAATTTGTCAGACAAGGCCGGGTAGTTTGAGTTTTAAGGACAGTAGCCTAAAGTCCTCATCTGGATTTATTTGAACATAGGTATCAGAGCAAATCGAGCCTATTGATTTCTTCTGTTTATGAATTTGGAATTAGCATACAAAAAAGTTGCCACTTCCAAAAAAAAAAAAAAATTTGCTTTCTCAGGTAACATTATGTGGCAGAGGGGTTCAGGTAGGCATAAAAATCACCTCTGTCGCTCTTGTGCTCTGCAGTCTTTTGCCTTGCCTCCAGTATTAACCTCTCCCTCTCTTGTGTTTAATTGAGCAGATGAGTCTTTATTCTTGTTTAATTGTGGCTGTAAGATAAGTCTCCACCCCTTGGAGGGTATCAGCATGGGATGGATCTAGCCTGTACCGCTAACTAAGCAAAATACATAGCAATCACAGATGTCTTTGCAAGATTGAAAAGGCATTCTCTTTTCTATATTATTTTATATTTAAATTGATTTTAATGGTATTTTAGTCCACTCTGAAAAACATCCTTGCCTGCAACTTCAAGTTACCAAGAGAAGTGAATATAGCCTCATTTGCATAGATTGGGATTTGGTTTGCAGCAAAAAGTTACTTACTAATCTGAATTTAATGTCTGGGAGGAGGATCAGACTTAGGTATCCTGAGAGACTAGAGTCTTCTGCTGCTTCATCTGGGAGAGACAGACTTAGCAGCCACAGTGTAAATGTGCCAAGTGCCTGAGCACAGACTAGAGGGGAGAGATGGCTAGGGCTCTGCACCTAAGTCCTTGGCGAAGCTAGGGACAGTTATCTGGGTTACAGTAGTGAGGCTTGCGACATCTATTCACTGATCTTCTCAAAGATTACCAGCTAATCTCCCTCAACTCTTAAGCAGAAATTTCTGGAAGATAACCTTTGACCATTACACAAGCAATAGTGGTAAATTATTGTCTTAAATTGGAAAAACGGGTTTTAAATTTCTGAAATGAAGTTGCAAGCATCTGCATCTCTCCGTTGGCTGGACACCGTGGACCTCTTTACTTGAAGTTCATTAGTGCTATGTTAAAATGTTGATGATCTTCAGCCTTGTCAGTATTTCTGTGATACAGTCACTTTCATGACTCTAGAAACTCTTTTAATTATTAGAATTCTTGTTTCTTCTTAAACTGGACCTTAGATATGACATTGTAGACTAGCAGCTGGTCTCTGTATCGGCATTTGGTGACTGTAGGTGAATTCCTGCCTGTCTGCTTTGTATTTCATGTTGGAGAATGGTGTGTGTTTAATCACAGCAGTGGTCATTCAGCAGCCTCGCGGTGAAGCAGCAGCAGGCTCAGAGAAGTAGCTTGGGTATTTTGCTAGCGCTGTATCTATTCTGAGGATTTCTTCCTCTGTGAGCCTATTATTGAAGGTTGAAGCAACATCCATAGTTTACTTCACCCACTCTTATTTGTGCCAAAAATCCACGTTGTTTAACAGATACTATCCATACGCCTGTAGTGGGAAAAATCTGTTGTTTCGGTTCCTGCTTTTACAAAACTCTGTACTTTCCCTGAAGAATATTAAAATAATCAGTCTTTTATCACCTCTTTTTACCTGCTTCACCTATTTGAACTGTGCAGAAAAACGTAGCTGCTTCTACCGGTTGGGGAACCCAAGTGTCCCAGTTGTGTTTCTAAAAGGCTCGTTCCCGATTCCACGGGAATCGACAGCAAAACTGCTGCCAGCAGTGGGGAGAGCAAGACTGGGCTGGAGAGGAGAGCTGTCGGTGTTAGTGAAATAATGTAAGCAATATTTTGGATCCTCATTCACGACACATGCAGACCACCAGGTAATGAGCCAATGGAGCTCCAAAGAGCCAAAACAGTGGAAAACTAATGGAAAACTAATTTTGATGTCAACCCTGCCTCGAGGGGGAATCCGCGATTCAATCTGGTGATTTTGAATCAAGTCTTTCACACACTGCTTATTCCACATTTGCTGATAGGAAATGCAGATGTATTAAATAGGAATATGTATCTTTAATTGGTGCTGGAGCATTTCTGCTTTGTATTTTTCTTGTCTTAAACGTTACCTATACTTTTTATATCTCGTCTAGCAGTTACTGCTTCAAAAGTATGGCAGCATTTTAATATCATGCTCTAGGTAGTATGATATATGTGAAAGGATGGTCATCATCTGGTGAGGCCGCACCTTGAATACTGTGTCCAGTTTTGGGCCCCTCCATGGTTTAGTTGACAGGGTGGCATCAGGTGTACGGTTGGACTTGATGATCTTTGAGGTCTCTTCCAACCATAATGATTCTATGATTCTATGATTCTATGATCATCAATATTTTGGTAAGACTGCCAAAGCAGTGGTGTATATGTACAAGTTTATTGTAGTGATAAGAATTCAGTTTAAAGGTCTAGTAAATAATTACATTTTAATTAAAACAGTGTCCTTTAATGGCAGATGCATCTAATTTGCAGGGTGTCTGCTGAAACAGGAAGCTATCTCAGTTTGGCAAGCAATAGCTTTTAATACGTTTTCTCCCTTGAATGATTTTATGTTCTAGCAAGCCTGGTGATCCTGAAAGGGTGTCATTTTTGAAAAGCGGAACCTAAATTCTATTCATCGGATCTCATTATCCATCCTAGAGAAACAAAACAGAAACTTTGCCTTCTAAAAGCAACAGCATATAAACTAGAATGAAAGGACAGCATGTATGTATGCCTAACAGCTTCTGTGAATGTCTTTCCTTTTCCTTTTAACTAAAGTTCTATTAGAGACCAGAAAGGGTAAAAAGAAAAATAAAATTTGAAACAGTTTTAATTACCCTAACAGCTGTTTCCTCATGCTTTGTGTATTCTGATCGTTGTTTATATTTTTTCCTTCTCTAGTACCAGGAAATCAGTTTGGCAAGGACAGAAGTTGGAAAGGCCTCTCAGGAAAAGACCCACAGTACATGAAAAAAGGGACTTGAGAACGCAGTTATACCTAAGAAGAGAGGGTACTAAAACCAGGGAGGCTTTGCTGAAGTGCAAGTGTGTTCCTCCTGCCCCAGGCAGCCCTGATTACCTGTTAACGGAGGAGAATCTCAGGCAATGTAAATCTGTACTTGTTGAGGTGGGCTGAGGGTCTAAGAGTAGGGGTTTGGTAGAAAGGAAATTACTGCCTCTCTGAGGTTTTTCCTTTTCTGGTCACTTTGCAGATAGCAGCGAGGAGTCTGCCATCAGTTCTGCTCGCGTTTGTTATTGCAGGTTCTGTGGCATTGCCAGCTTCACAAGAGTTACACACTATAGTGGCCGAGTGTGGGTTGTTTGCCTTCCTTTCCTACCGTAACTCTGTCCTTGATTTTATGAATGTGAGCCTTTTATTGAAGTCATCAAGAAAAATGTATGCCCAGCTCAACAGACGTGTCTCTGTTCCTTGTAATAAACTACCTTACCAGGTTTTAAAAAGTTTTTATGATGTGAAGCATTTTATAAAAGAACTATGTTAAGTGCACTTGAGGGGGAGAGTGTGAAATCTAGGCAAAGAAGCACCAACCACCCAAGTCAGAGGGACTCTGCTTGTCCCAACCTGTTGCTCTGTCTACGGCGTGAATTGCCTTAACCACCAACGCAAAGCCTTGGCCCCGTCCAAGACCTTAACTTACTTCGTGGAATATAATAGTGGCAAAGTCCATGCCTTCTGACCATGTTTTGACTGTTCATTTGTACTGATTGTTGTAATGCCTACGAGGAAAGTCATACTTTCTACAGGAATGTTTTTCATTTATATAGGAAAGCTCTAGAATAAAGAGATGGGAGTGAAGGTTCAAGGTTAAATCTCTTCTGGTACTTGTACGCCATGACACGGAGAAGAGTCTTTACTTCTTGCTCTCACCACCTGTGTCTCGCTGCATCTAGAAGTGTGTGGGTGTGCATGTGCACCTCTGAAATCTTAAGATGATTCAGGATGCGATGTCGACAGCTCTTGGGTAATTACTGCCATAATGTGGGTAAGATCCCAAATTTGCTTCAAATCCATGAGTCTGCAGCGCTAGCAAAATCACTCTCTCTTGAAAATAAGTGCAATTTTGGAGATAAACTGAAGATTTTGCACTACAGTGGTATGCACATATGGTGCCTCAAATGAGAGCAGGCTTGGACCTGGTCACTGAAAAGCATTTATTTAACAATCTGTAACACAGTTCTTCTGACACCCTGTTTAACTTTGACTTTCACATATAAGCAGGCTTCTTCTTGAAGCACTATGCTCAAAACCCTGATTATGCCACCAACTTAGGAACCAGGAAGAAAATTACCCAATTTGTGGCTTCTTTACAAAAGAAGTTTTTTTTAAAAAGTCAGTTCATGTAAAAAAAAAAAAAAGTTTGGCATCAACAGGGTCTTTCACAGAGAAGTGTTTCTTTTGACTACTTTTCTACTTTCAGAACATTGCATGAGAAAAATTAATTATTCCACATGATATAAAGCACAACCAGAACTGCTGCTGTGAAAAGGGGATAAGATATACCTGCAAATATAGATAGAAGAAAGTAACAAATCTAGTGCATCCCATTCCTTCTGTGATGCAGCAGCTTCCAATAATGTTTGTTTATGCTCCCACTGCTATTTTTTCCTTAATGGAAAAACATCTGGATTAAACAACAAATTTAAGAGAAAAGTGCATACCCTTTGTTTTACCATAGATTAATGTTCTTGCTTGGTATGTAATAGGGAATAGCAAAGTTACTTCCTCAGATTTCATAGCATTACTTCTGCTGTCTCCAAGGTTCAGAGATGTACTATCACCGTAGTAATTATTAGAACGTAGAGGTGTTTATATTGATAATATTAAACAACTGGCATTCTGGATTCTAGCAAAGGGCTGCTGTAAGAAATTCTTACTTACTGAAAACTCACGTCAAGGAGGGTAGGTGACATTTTCTGACAAGTAAGAAAAGTAAATTACTGGAATAGCACCAGAGCAGAAACCACCTGAGGGAACATTTAACAGTTTCTAGTTTATTTAACAATAAACTATACCAGAAAGAGTTTGTTGTTGCCTTCCAGTTAGGAATTTGGGCTAGGTACAGTGCTGCGACTAGTCATATATCACTATGTGTGCATTGCCTTTTTGGCCAAAATATTTGAGCTGCTCTTATCTTTCACATGCTTTAAAACAGGCCGTGGCAGGAACACAGCTGAAGATGTGAAACTTAAGCGAGCTGCTCTAGGCTGTGGGTGAAAGCACAGAATCACAAGTCCCAAGATCTTCTACCTGCTGGTCTGCCCTTGCTTAGAAGACAATTCTCAGATGTGTTGCCGCCTGTCCCTGTCTATTGTCCCCTTCCCCCCATCTTACAGAACCACAGAACAGCCCAAGTTGGAAGGGACCTTGAAAGACCTTCTGGTCCAGCCTTTGGTGGGAAAGGGAGCCTGGATGAGATGATCTAGCATCCTGTCCAGTCACGGTTTTTTCCTCCCTTTTCAGGGCAGTAGGCTATCAACAGGCTCTTGCTTAAGACCGACCGAAAGAGTCACTGGAGCAAGTCAACAAACTCTTGAATTGGGCAGAACGCTTTAGATAACTCGCGTCAGGTGGAAGCAGGCTTCATCTGGAAAATTTCCAGTGTAACAGCTCTCCTGCATTTAGACATGGCTTTGGTTAGCAATGGAGCAACCAGCCAAGTCTATGGATTTATTTTTTTTTAAACCCATGTGGAGGTTTGTAAGATAAATACACCTGCCTGAATACAGACAAGGCAGCTATCCCCTGTATACTGGTGTTTATTTTCTAGACTGCCCATCCTCATGCTCATGGTTCGTGTGTCACTGAAGGAGTCCGACCTTGGCACAGTCAATAAATCATTCACAAGCTGGCCCAACGGCCCAGTACTGTTTTGTCTTAAAAATTGCCGTTGGGTAAATGTTTAAAAGTAAATCTGTAGTTTGCCATCAGAATGCCCCAGACACAGTATCAGCAGCTAGCTGTAATTTATTTCTGTTCTAAAATCAAGGTCTATCTGCGGAGGTTTCTTGTGTGAGTTGCACTAACGAGACCTTTATCCCTGAAACATCAACTACTGCAACAGGGCAAGGTAGCAAAGAGAAATTCCCTTTGCTGCACACCCTGAAACACAACATAAAGTCCCTGTTGTTACGTGGTTCCTGGTACAGGCGTAAGCTCTCTGGACACATCGAATGTCTCCTTCTTTCCAAACCCCCTACCCACCTCTCCCAAGGCTAGCATGGAAAGAAATGGGATGACAGTTCTGGGGTTGTTTCCCCATCTCTTCCTCCCCTTTAGAAATGTTTCCTCTCACTGATAAAGTCATCACCCTTCACTGTCATATTTAAATTCCTCCCCAGCAATGCTTGCTATTTTGACCAAGGTGAAGTCTCTCACCTGCCTAAAATGTGACTTGCAGCGGGAGAGTTGTACGCCACTAAATTCCTGTCATCTGTTATACTTGCAGCTGGTTTTTTATCTGTTTATAGTACTCAGTGACTGAAAGTAAAAGTTTGGTTTCTGCCATCTGCAATATTATTTTATAACTTACTTGTATTTGTTCCAAAATCACAGCAGCATCTGGCAAAAAGAGTCTGAGAATGAGGCAGCTGCACCTCATTCCGTTAAGCGTACTCAACTTTCTTTTGCTTGGTTCAAATTTTCCCAAGAGAGAGCAATACTAAAATAAATGTCTACCAAAAGCCAGCTTCTGTTTTCCTTAAGGCCCCAAGATGTCAGTATTAACCCTCAGCCATCCCTTTCCCTTCTGCTTTTGTGGCACATACACAAAGCCACGGGTAGCCTCCAAAGGAGGACACAAAAATAGTGACACGATAAAAGCCTCTGGTGGTTTTAGTCTCTTGGGGAGTTTAAAAGGTCTGTCTCAACAGGGGCAACACATCAGTGCTCCTACAGATTTCAGTTATCAGCACATCCAAGAAAATTCCCAACATCGGTTATTAAAGAAATTTATTTTCATTGGATCAGCATCTTGGAGAGGGGAAAAAAAATACTTCTGTATTTGGAGTACCTGGTATTGTACTCACCCTGTTGCAGCTCCTGCATTGTGTCTGATCTCTTGAAGCTCCAACGACTTAAGGGATCAGAGTCGCTTGAATAACGAAGGCAAAGGCATCACTTGATTCCCGTTCACGCTGAAGCACAGGGAACTGGCTTTCCACAAATCTGCTTTGTGTGGTCGATCTCACTCATCCATTGGTAAGGAAGATCTTTTCTTTTGCTCTGCTCTTCAGCGAATCAAGTCCCATCAGTGGGCTGGGCAGGTGTCACAGAAAATATCTTCAGTGCCAATGAACTGAACCATGGGTTGAGTTGAACCAGCCCGAGACCAGGGAGTTCCTCTGACACCGCAGCATGATTTGACACAGTATTCCTGAAAGGCTTCAGCTCCTTGACAACGCTGCTACCCCATTTGATTAGTGCTAATTAACAGAAGCCTGCTGGAAATGATCTGTACTGACTCAACCCTACATGTGGAAGCCAACCCTAACTGAGAGCGCTTCATTTTCATGGGGATTAAAGAGATTCCCCCTCCCCCAACTACGGAGTGCTCGGGATGTGCTCAGTCTCAAGCTTCTTACTGACATATATAAATAGAGATATAGAGATAAATAGATATTTTTATGGAGATGTTTTATAAGTGGCCTTTACTTTGTGCATGGTAATTATTGCCAAACTCTTGTTATTTAGGAGCTGCAGAGTGGCTGGTTCTGCGGTTTAGAGAGCAACCAGCTGTCTCTGTTGCAGGGGGGACTTGGGGTCCGGGCTTGGATTTTGATTTTTATTATTCAGCTATAATTTGCATGGTTTGGAGTTGAGTTTTGTCTCGATGTCTTTTTTTTTTTTTTTTTTCTTTCCTCATTAGTTCTCTGGCAGGGACATACTGGGCTCAAGCAGGAACTTAACTTCTCAGTCTTGGAGAGACGGAGTGAAGCCATCGGTGCCATGTAACACTTCAGAAACACCTGCCCTGCACAGCTCGTGATGTTCATCACTGTGAGGGCCTCAAAACACAGTTTCTTTAGCAAGCTATTGGGGTTTTCACAGTTTAGTGAGGTTAGTGAGGTGCTCCTATTTCTCTAGCTTTGCTTGGCAAGCTAGCAACAGCTGGGCTACAGGTGTAGCCTTGTGAGCAGGAAAAAGCGGTCGGCAGAGACTAGGACACGCGTGAGGGTTCAGAAGTAGATCCCTAAACAGAGCAGTCGCAGAAGACTCTCAGAATTGCTACTGAGGCAGGTCATTTCACTTCCTCTCTTCTTTTCCTCCTCTTTTTTGTTAAATACTCTCTGTTTGTACGCCACATCTGAGTAATGCATCTCTACCAGCCAGCCAGCTCTCAATAACCTGGGCTCCTGGTTACAGGTAGAAATGCAGTTGTGCTTTCTCACCGGTCTCGTTCCTGCTGCTGTGGAGCGGTCTGTACCCAGGAAAGGACCAGGGCCAGGAGCTATGAGAAGGTGAAACCAGCCTCTCACCCTTCACTCCGAACCAGGTTGAATGTCAGTCCCAGGGTTATGTGCCTACAAAGCTGGCCCGGTTTCCTGGCGGGTGAACCAAGACCATGTCTGTTTGCAGTTACTCTAGTCCACAGGTTTCTTTCTTGAGCACAATTTTCCCATGGGAAGCATAACCAGGATATGACAGTTACCCTATTTAAACAAAAAAAATGTGTATATTAAAAAATAAATCCTAATCTGAAAGTATAGTGTATCTGAGATTCCTCTGTTATAGACATTTAGTCTACAGATTTATGGCTACATTTGCTATGTTATGCTTGAATAAACATATAATTCATTGAAATACACAAGACTGATAAAAGTAATATGATCTCTTTAAGGAGAATAAACTGTTTGTAAATTTATAAAGAGTATAATCTGTTAGGCCTTATTTGAAGTATGTACTGTGGTTTGGTAAAAGTACAACATTAAAAGAGCCTTGCCAGATGAGGACTGCTTTTGTGTGTGTGTGTGCGCGCGTGTACAATTGCTTTTGGATATTTGAAACCTTCATGTAATAACAAAAAGCTCCACAGGCTGTGTGTATAAGAGCCTGAGGTGACGTGCAGCGTGCTCTTCAGGTTTCTGTGTTCAGGGAGGGGACAGGTGAATCCGTTTTTCTGAATAATTTGGATCTGGTTTTGTTTGGAAACAAAAGTGGCTGGTAACACCACTGACTGGCTGGAGATTTTTAAAAGAGGGTTTGATAGAATTAATTAACGGTAAGGATTTGGACTAATGCTGCTGCTGGACATCCAACTGTGTTTATTTAATGGGGGAAAGATCTAGGGAAGCTTTAGGCTCCTTTAGAGGACAAGCTGGTGTACCACAGGCTGGAGTCACGCGGCTCTTTCCCCACACACATCTGTCCTGTTTGGATGGAGTATGTCCATCCCTGCCCAAGACCACGTGCATTTGAATAACGACTAGTATTGCTCATGAGGCTCCTTAAGACATCTTAAAGGCTGCTCTTCCTGCAGGCATCCTCCTGCCTGGCCCCCATGCACACTCACAGACTGGTCGGGGTT